>NC_047670.1:24900545-25064828 GCF_011762505.2 Arvicanthis niloticus
AGTAGCTAGACAACCAATCACACCACTTCCTGGAACTCATAGGCTTCATTGTCTAGGTTTTGGATGGAATGATAGTGTCTCCTCATGAAAATATGCTGAAGTCATTCCTTCATGAACTGAACTAATCTGTTTAGATGCAGGGACCAAAGGTTAGGAGCAGAAGTAAAATGAGCAGGGCATCCACTAGAGTGGATATTGGTGTAGTCAGTCATCGAGAGCTGTTGAACGATGATTTAAACAAACCTTGTGCCTATTCTTATTCTTTTTTTCTGTTGGCCAGGCCCTCTCTAACTTTGGCCCTTGACCTTTTGACTTCGGAGTTGGTCAACATAAAAACAGCCTTCTTCTTTGAAAGCTGCACATAGCCCTCCTTATTGGATAAACAGGAGATCTAGCCCCGTCCCACCTGGAAATATTATCTCTGTCAGGGAGCCCAGAGAATCTTGGAGGTGAGAGACTCTTTTTCTAATCTCTCTATATCAGTGTCTGTGGCCTCTCTTAGACTGTCATAATGTTTGTTTTGTAAAACCAAGAAAAATACCCTTGTTTCTTTGCCATTCATGCCCAATCCTATGAGAACATCCGGGGTTAGAGCTAAGATTAGTTCCCTTCCTTCTTGTGGGGACTAAACCCGAGGTTCCATCTGAGAAGTATACAATGGGGTCATCTGTATGGTAGATGATCCTAGGTAATAACTGGACATGAACACAAAACTTCTTATTCTGATATAGTAGACCCTCATGAGGTAAACACTGCAGTGCACTCTCATCAGGCATTAGTGGGAGAAAATAGGTATTTATCATTGTCTAGATTTGTCCTGGAGGCCCAGTTACAGAGATGCTCTAAGCCTTCTCAGGGATTGTCCCTATATGGTTGTCCTGACCTTCTATGGTCTGTAAGGTCAGCCTAACCTCACCTTGGGTGCCTCTGAACCTATTACTGAGATTCTTTTCATTAGCCAATGCATTAGTTACCTGGCAGGCTTTACAGTTCTTGACAATCTCAGCTATCTTTGAGTTGGCATCCATAATACTGATAGTAAAATGCTGTATCAAATCCTGCATTCTCTGATGCCACCCATGTGGGAGGAGCTGTGGATGTTCTAAAGTATGAGAAGTAAGCCCTTTTTTTCTGGCATAATGATTTTTTTTCTGGCATAATGGCAATCTGCTGTTCTCCACAATCCTTCATAATATTAGACATAGGCAAATTCCAAGCCAATGTCATGTCCTTTTTGGGATACTTAGGGTGGTCAAGGAGCATAAAATCCCCTGGATTAAGGAAAGTCAGGTGCAAGAGCGATCTGATTTCTAGGACATGTCTGGCATTTCTAGCATGACTGGCTTCTTCATCTTCCTATTGTTGCCATCTGAAACTGGGTCCTTCCCTCTCTGGTGTCCTGAGCAGTAGATGATGTCCAGATTTTTATGCCCCATATAGTCATTAGTTGAGAGAAGATTTCCTCTTTATTTTTGATAGTCTTCCTTTCTACCATCAGAAAGCCCCTCTTCCTATAAACAACCCCATGGAGATGAGTAGTAGAAAAGGCATACCAGCTATCCATGTAAATACTAAGTCTCTTGTCTTTTTACAGCACCAACTCCTTGGTTAGATCTGTCAGTTCAGCTTTCTGGGCTGAAGTTCCTGTTGGGCATAGCTCTTCCCTTACAATCTCAGTGTTTGACAGTCCTGAATGAAAGTACTATCATCAGTGAACCACGTTACCTCTGCATCCATCAAGGGGGTATGCTGAAGATCTGGTCTAGTCCCATAGATGTGGGCCAAAATGTCCAAGCAATCTTGTAGTGGCCCATCAGGGTCTGGGTCAGGCAGCAGAGTAGCTGAGTTCGGGAATGTTAGTGCCTGGAAGCTTATACTAGAGGGATTTAAGAGGAGAGGCTGGTAATGAGTTATTTTGGCATTGGTGAGTCATTGACAGTGTATGGAGGGGATAAGGAGGAGGATGTAGGGGGGCATTTAAGCACTCCTTTAATAGCATGTGGAGTGGTGATGATCAGGCTCAGACCCAAAGACAGTTTGTCAGGATTCTTGATCAGGAGGGCTGTTTCAGCCATGATGTACACACTATCTATAAGGAAGCTGGTGGGTTTTCCTTCCTATTTTAGGGTTACCCTGGGCTTGGGGAAGGGTATGAATCCTGGACCCCATATTATTGATCTTTATTTTCATCTTTTAAGGTCATGGGTTGAATAGGCTTCCTATTCTTGGGGCATTCCCTGGCCTAATGTCCATCTTCCATATAATAAACCCATTGGTTCTTTCCCAAGCAGGGGCATTTTTGGTCCTTAGGGCCTCCCTTACCTCCTTCTCTGGAAGCCATCTCTTTCAGGCATCTCCTATGGTCTTCTACTTTGGCTGTGGCTAGAAGGATCCTTGCCAGTATGCCAAGTGTGTTTCTTTCACTCTTTCACCCATCTTTCCTCCATTCATTTCTCTGTCCTCATCTCCTTCTCTGTACTCTCTCCTCCATTAAATATATTTTCTGCCATTATAACCAAATTTTTTAGACTCTTTTCTCCTAAGCCCTCAGACACCTTGAGCTTTCTCTTAATATCTGATACTGCCTGTTTAACAAAGGCTACAGCTTCTGCTGCTTTCACTTTTGGTGATTCGGGGTCCATGGGGCTGTATTGTTGGAATCCTCCAATCATTTAATGTATGACTTCCCTTTCTCTCTTTCAGATTCATACCATCTTTTTCTTTAATTTTTATTACACACACACACACACACACACACACACACACACACACAGTGTGCCAGACATCATCATTACTCAGAAAGTGGAAGACCTTAAAATGTTCAGTTCTAAATGGACAGCTCTATTAATGCTCTTCCCAGAGAAATGGCGGCAGAAAAAGTATAAGATCTAGAAGAGATGAAAGACACCAAGGTCACATGGTCATCTATATCAACAGGATCAAAATTCATATTAACTTCCAGAGACTGAAGAATTATACACTACCTGTGTGTGATTACACAAGATATTGTCTATATGGCTTCCAGTTTAATGTTTTAATGGTATTCCTGAGTGTGCAAACAAGTTGATCTCTGATACTTGGGTTCCTTTCCTTCTATTTCTTGGTCTTGTCCAACACTGATATGATATTTTTTTATCTTATCAAATTTTATTTTGGTATATTTTGGAGAAACATTTGCTTTCTAATGAGAGACAAAAAGGGAGTGGAACTGTATGGAAAGTTTGATGAGGAGGAATGGGAATAAGATGGAGAAGAATTATGTGAAAAAGGAAAAGTACAAAAAAAGTACAAAAAATACAAAATAAAAAGACAAAAGACAATGTAAAGAGAAAATACCTATAACTCATTGTTTCATAAAGAATATTTTAATATATAATTTTCCTATATAAACAATAAAATCATATATAACTAAATTTTCATAGAATATTTGTATATGTGTGTGTGTGTTTTCAAAATCATAAACAAACATATAATTATAACAGGATGATATATTATGCATCAATAGTAGGATAATGCAATATAATGTAATCAAATGCACGATAAAATGCCAATTTCCAACACTGCCATAATAAGAGACAGACAATAGCAGGTTTAGTCAAATATTTTAATAAGAAACATGAATATTGAGCATTTCAATAGACGATTCAGTCATTTTAAAATTATTTCACATTAATAAGACTCAACCGGACCACCTGTAATCTAACTTCTCTGGATACAGGAGACCAAAATTGCTAATTAACAGTAGTAAATTCTACTCTATTTTTATTCAAGAAAAGACTGCTATAATTGTACTTTGATGCTATTGTGCATGCTTTCTATTCCAAAATTAAAATCCCAGTGCAGAAAAAAAACATGACTATCACATGTTGTTGTTGGAATATAAATCTAAATAGCTTCTCTAGAACTTTCTTTTATTAAATTATACATATATTTAGCATATACTTATTATCTTAGATATATCTTAAAAAGAAAATATATGTCTATACATGCTTTCCAATACAAAATACTATTTATAACATAGTGTGCATAATAGAAAATATAATGAAAAATGAAAATATTATTCTACAAAGGAAAATTAACAAAATATGCTTTATCCAGAGTGACATGATAGAAAGTAACTACTGAATTTTCCAGCTGCTGATGAAGCAGTTAATTGTGTCTCTGGATTTGACAATTAATCTGTTTGTTTTAATACATGTCAGCTTTATAAAGAACATGTGCCATTATGAACAATGCTGCACAATGGTACCATCATATACTTTATATGTATATATAAATATATATTTATATATATTTATATATACACATATATATACATATATATAAATATATAAATATATATTATATATATATTATTTATATTTATATATGTTGTAAAGGATGTCATACCTTATTTGATATAAAAATATAAATTACTTTTAAATAATGAAAATGTTTTAAAGTGGCAAATAGTAAACTTTGAGTGACAATAAAATGATAATTTGTTATGATTCTCAATAAAACATCCTCTGGCTAACTGATATTGAGTGGGACCTTGTGAAATTGGTAAAGCGTGCCAGACAAGACAAACCAAATCATCCCTGCTGAAGAACATTGCTGTCACCACTCTTCTGTAAATCTCTAGGAATACTAAGAATGATGTTAATATAATTCTTACTCATATGTTCATCTTGATTAAGCTGTTTTTTATTTGATCATTAATGTAGAACTACATTTTGTGGTAAATCTTAACTAAAGAAAATGTATAAATTTTTCACATTTAAAATATGATGTTTAAATATGTAAAATCATTTATTAATATCTTCAGTTGCTCTGTAGTTGATACCTGGTTGAAAAACTTTATAATTAAAATATCATGCTATTTCTAATGTCTGAAATTTTCTACTTAAAAATGAATATAAATAGTAGGAGAAGTGTATTTTATCTTAATTAATTGTTTTTTAGATAGTTGTGTATATGCTATATTATATAGAAAAACATACAAAACAATATATTCATCTATATATCTATACATATACAAGTTTATATATGCATACAGGCAATGCATATGAATAAATATTTTCATATGATTGTAAGATAATTTTTCTTCTTTTGTTACTCATAGGTACCTTTTATTCATATTTACTTGTAGTTCATATTTTATTTTGTCTCCTTGCTCTCTCATATACATTTTCCTCAAAGATGTTTGAGAATAGCTTAATAAACCATAGTTCTTTAACTCTAGGTAATTTGTTGTATACACATTTTATTTTTAAAAGATATATTTCAGTTAGTTATTTGCATGTTTGTATATGTATGCACATGTGTACCACAGCACACCTGTGAAGGTAAGTGGACAAATTTTAGACATTTGTTTCTCCCAGCCCCATGTGGGTGCTGTCATGTTTTCTGGCCTGCTGAGCTACCTCACTGGCTCCCATGGATATTTTTTGAAGAATAGCAATACTCTCTAATTCAACTACAGTACAATTATCAATTTCATTAAAATTAAAGTAAATATTTCTTTTATATTCCAACTTTGTCTGCTGATCATTTTAGCTTTTTTGTTTTTATTCTTAATTAATTAATTAATTAATTATACATTCCTACTATAGTTTTCCCTTCCTCCTCTCTTCCCAGAACCTCTGCCCCACCCACTCCTTCTTCATTTCTCTTCAGAAAAAAAGGAGGCTTCCCATGAAACACATCCAGCCCTTGCATATCAAATTGCAGGCATACACTCTCTTATTAAGAATACATGTGGCATCCCAGGAGAAAGGGAGGTTTCCAAAGGCAAAAAAAAAAAAAAAAAAAAAAATCAGAGACAGCAACTGCTTCTACTGTTATGAGTCTCACAGGAAGTCCAAGCTACAAAATTGTAACATGTTAGCAGAAGGCCTAGGTCATCCCAAATAGGGTCTGCAGTTGGAGGTTCAGTCTCTTTGAGTCTCTATGAACTCAAGTTCATTGATTCAGTGGGTTTTCTTCTAATGTCCTTGACCCCTCTGACTTGTACCATCTTTCCACCCCACTTCTACAGGATTCCCCAGATTCCTCTCCTAATGTGTGGCTGAGGGACGCTGCATCTGTTTCCATCAGTTGCTTGATGAAACTTTTTTGATAAACATTATGCTAGGCTACTATCTACAAGTATAGCAGAATATCATAAACATGTCAGGGTAGGTTCATTCTCATGGCATAGATCTCATCGTAGACAAGTCATTCTTTGGCCACTCCTTCAGTTTCTGCTCCAGATTTATCATAACACATCTTGTAGGCAAGAAAATTGAATGTTCCAGGTTTTGTGGTTGGGTAGATGTCCATTGGGGATCTTTCCTGGTTAAAGGATATGGTTGGTTCAGCCTCCATATACCCCATTGCTAGAAGATTTAGCTAGTCACCCTCATACATTCCTGGGAGTTTCCATTGCTCTAGGTTTCTAGCTTATCCCTTCCTGTTTTAGTTGTCATTACCATAACTCTCTCCCTCTCTCCTCCCCAAACTAATTTCTCCTACTCTTATCTCCAGCCCCAACTCCTCCAGTCCTCTTTTACTATCCATCAAAGATGTTTATATAAAATAATTTCTTAAACCTCTCATTACCGTGTGGTTATTCCAGTAAGAATTTCCTATATGCTCGTATACGTGAATGTTTGATCACCAGGGAGAGGAACTGTTTGAAAGGATTTACAAGGATTATGAGATGTACCCTTTTAATTGTAGATGTGACCTTGTAACAGTGTATTGGAGATGGTGAGGGTGGACTTTGAGGTTTCAAAAAGCCTACATTTAGCTAGATGTCTCTTTCTACCAAAGAATCAATAAGTAGAACTCTCAGCTATACTCCAACACCATGCCTCACTATGTTTCACCCTGATCCCCACTAAAATGATAATGGATTAATCCCTGAAACTGTAAACAAGTCCTTTGGTAGGTACTTTCTTTTATAATTTTTGCCTTGATCAAGGTGTATCTTCAGATCAATATAATAGTAGATAGGACAAACAGGATTAGTTAAACTGACAACTACAATTCTTAAATGTAGCTTGAGGAAGAAATCAGAAAATGACAATTCCTTTTGTAAATTCTGTATTACTTGGAATTTTATCATAACCTTCTATGAATTAATGTATTTTTTTGCACACTATATGCCCAATGATTTGAAACTTAATAACCACTTAAATACCTTTGTAGTCTTAACTATAACAAAAAAGAAAAGGAATTCCTAGGCTTAAGTCATTGCCTGTAGTTCTTTTTGTAGGGTTGAGGCTTGTAGTGTGGTTTTTATATAGGTTGAGGTGTTGGTTGGTGTCATCCATGTTCAGCTCGTGTTTGGATCGTTATGTTGGTGAAATTTTAATGGTGTATTTTCTGTTGTTCGTGGGAGACATAATCTTACAAAAAAAAAGTCCCTGAGGTGGGCCACTCTAGGAATGAGCAGAGCAGTTGGTTTTCCAGTACCATAGTCAGCTATGAGAACATGCATCAGGTATCATTATCTGGACTCAATGTTTCATATTTAAAAATATTTATGTATATACATGAAAACATAAGAAATGAAATAAAAATAGCACCATTTTAATTTCTCAAGAAGATGTGTCACAAACCACAGGCTGGCTGTGAGAACCATGGACATGAGAATGACCTTAAATGACTTTCTTCTGCCTCCACCTTCCAAGTGCTGGCATTAACAGTACAAACCACCACATCAAGTTATAAACAATACTAACTCTGAACAACAATAAGTGTTGAAATAAATATTTGAAATCAAAAGTTCAGTGACTTAATTTTGGAGTAGCATATGTGACTTTCTTAAAACATAACTTTCATAAAAATATAAATAGTGTACTTTCAGAAGAGAGACCAGAAGATATACCAGAAGATATACAAGCTTCCAGAGACATGTCCTGTTATCTTTAACTTTTTCAGTGTTAGAACATGGGCAATCACTGTAGTATGAAAGATGAATTATTCAACAATGAAGTTTTATGATGCTAATATAATTATTAGCACATAAAGTAATTTCTATTTTTAGGACAAAAATATCCAAATTTTTAAAGTAATATGAGTAATATAATAATAAAATAATAATTAGTAATAATAAATTTTTATATTAGATCTTTGTACAAACAATGCAAAAACATGACATTTTGAATCTGTTTTCACTGTAAAAACTTCTACAATTTAGAAAAATTCCATGACAAATTCCCATCAACTCACATCTCATTTGATTTACTTCTTTGTACATCACACAGGTAATCTCTTCCCTAGAAAAATAGGAGTATATATAAACTATAATTTAAATCATTAAAAGTTTCTAGGCCTACTAAAAAAAAAAACTTTTGTCACAAAAACCACAAATATGCTATGAGATTTCAAGTGTACTGCACCAGAAATATTTAAAATGAATTATATAAGATTAATTCAAGTGTCTTTCAGTTTAAATTTAAACAACAGTCACTTTCTTATTTGTAGAACATAAATCTTGAACCTTTGTTTTACTATTACGTACTTCATTGTCACAAATATAGATTCATTTATTTCTCACGTGCATATTGCATATCAACTATAGTAATGAGTTTACATTAATAAAACGGGAACAGTACACTCATTGAATTATTTCCATGATACAAGGTACTTAATTATCACACAAATCATTTTAAATAATGGTAAGTAGTATTTTTCTTTATCACTGAATATTACTATGATCTACAATTTTAGAAAACATGATTTTTTCTCACATTCATCTCATAGTAACATGTCAATGAATTTGAGATCTATTTATGTACTTATCTTTTAATCACATGACGGGAAACCAAAACACATTTTTTTAATGAACAAGCAAAATGACAAGCTATGCTTAGTGCCTGACAAAAGCAAAAACAGAAACATTGTGACAACAAAAATATTTTGAAAACACTTTATAATTTTATGTTTTCTCCTGACATTAACTCAAGAAATGATGTGTGCTGGATGTGCTAGTTGGTAGCAAAGAAGATGTCTTGGCTGAAATAACAAATGAGATTGTAATACTTGTTCTGACTTATTCAAATATGGTTTATGATTTTATGTAAACAAATGAGCTCACAGTGATAATGAGTTAAAATTAAGTTCTCAATTTCAGCTACAAGAAACTGTGTGTTCAATAATAGTTCTGCTTTAAAATTAAAAAAAAATTACCCTGTTAGGTGAAATAAGACAATTGAAAAGGACATATGGAGTAAATTTTTTCTCATATGCAGAATTGAAAATATTTTTACAAAATATTAAAATAGCTCGTGGAATAAAAAGAATTTCAAAACTGAAGAAGACAGGACAAGATGAGAAGAAAGGAAAATGGCATGATTGTGTGAAATGTATTACTATATGTGAGAGAATGCCCCAATGAAAAAAAGAACATTGTAGAACGAATCAAACGCTCATTATTAAGTTCAGCTGCAGTATAATTAAGTGCTTTGTGGGCATCTCATCATGATGCTCTTTTGACACCTCAAGGAATTCTTACAATACATGTAAAGATTCCTTAGCTCTTAATATTAACTGTCAGAAATACAAAATTCTTGTGTCTTGAACATCAGGTTGAATTTTGCTCCTGGTAGATCGATCTCATAGATATAATACAGCATAATTTAATGATATACACATGACCATTGTTAGAGAAATACACGCAAATATAATGAAAACAATTGTAGTCAATACTCCTGAGAAAATTATTTTAGTTACTAATGAGATAATGAAAATTATACATAAAATTTCAGAAATGAGTAAAAGAAAAAAGAGGAGGTTTATCCTTTGTATGTGCTTGAGCCTCAAGGATTTATGTGCTAAACACACGCAACCAGCATGCCAACATGAAACAGTAAAATTTTATTTGAACTGCTGGTTTTTTAATGCAAGGATGACAGATAATTTACCTATTGTCTGAGCAATAGAGTCTATGTTTACTGATGTCACTGGATTAATAAGAATATAACAGTGATATAATTTGGGAGAATTTTAGGGTTAGAAAATTTACATATTCCACTCAGCAAATCTTTTATTGGTTGTAACATTTCACTCTCCTTAATCAACGTGGTTACCCTGGTGAAAATTAATTTCTGATCATACATTGCAATTGATTTCTCTGAAATTGATGCTGAAGAAAAGACTCTCTCAATAAGGTGTTAATGAGCAGTTAAATCTTCTTTAACAAGCCTTGAACTCCTACAGCAATCAATTCTCATTCAGTCTCAACAATTTTGCTTTCTATATTACTCTTCTTGGTAGCCACTTAACCTCTTTATAGTCACACTAAATGCTGGCTGCACATGAAAATTAATTATGAAGTCTAATAAGTGAAACTGAAAAAAAAGAAAATTAATGCTCTTTCTTCACCTTTAAACAGATGACTGGATTGAATTATCTGAAAAAAAAATCATTAACAATTTATAACTGTAGTGGGTACGTACTTTAGTAAAGGTCTACTTTTACCTTACTTTAGTGCAAGGTAAGCTTAATGATACAGCTCTAAATCCTGTCTTCACGACGTTTATTAATTAGACGTTATTAAGCAGTTTTGCAATTATCATCTCATTTAGCATCTTCACTGCAGATTGCTGAGAATTAGCATGCAAGGCCATTTTACTCATTATTTCTAATTCTGTATATTAACAATTTGCTGTATTCGCAATAATTTTTCACTAGAAAAACATCATTTCAGTTCAGAAGAAACTTAATATGGCAGTATTGCAAACATTATTTTTAGAATGCCTGCTAGAAAGTTTGGACCTTAACTTGTGTCTGGAATTTGACCAGTAATTGGTTGACCATACTGACATATAATTTTCCATAAATGATGACTATAACATTATGTCAAAAATAACTATGCAATGAGAGTTTAGAGTTCTGCGACATGGTCAGCTCCCAATAAAAAGCTTTAAATGTATTTTCTTATTGTCCACACTTGAATCATATGTTCACAGTTTCTGGCAAATATGTTTAGTGTGTTTTATTGGACTACCTGTAAAAAACTACAAGGAGGTCAAAGGTGATTTTCTTTCTAGCAAAAGTATACACAATTTCCTTTGTTTACTTTGACAGCCATCTTTTTTTTTTACAGAAATAGACACTAGTTATGCATTCAGAGACACGTTGATCCCTTGTGAGCACTATATATCGATGCATTTTAAATAAAATGTTAGGTTGAATCATTTTTTATAATTGAGCATAAGGTATATGAGCAAATGTGTTATAATAAAATTTAACATTGAAAATATAATTTGTGTTTCAGATTTCCTCCATTTAACTGAATATTATTTTCAGAAAACATCCTTCTTAAAATTATTAAATATTATGCCTACAGGCTTTCAGTTTATTTTTTTTATTTTTTATTTATTTATTTATTTATTATTTTCTTTTTTGGTTTTTCGAGACAGGGTTTCTCTGTATAGTACTGGCTGTCCTGGAACTCACTCTGTAGACCAGGCTGGCCTCGAACTCAGAAATCTGCCTGCCTCTGCCTCCCAAGTGCTGGGATTAAAGGCGTGCGCCACCACCGCCCAGCAGGCTTTCAGTTTATTGACTATTATTAACCATGAGGTAAATCTTAGACTTGCAACAATACATTCTCACCCTCCACAAATCATAAATTAATAAACATTGATACATAAATAAATATAATGTACTTAAACCAAACTAAACTTAATTTAAAACAGAATATTAAGAAGATATTTATAACCAAATATATTAAGGCTTCTTTAAATTTATAATAACTGAAACTTATTTTTTTATTTGAAGTTTTAGTAAATATCATTTCTTTAAAATATAAGGTTTTTGTGTTCTCATACAATGGAGAGGAATAAAGTTGAGAGTTTTTTATTTTGCTAAGCTCAGTAAATTTAACAGACTATTTCACTTCCATATTTCTAGGGACATTAATGATGTAGGAAACAATCCTGAGAAAATGTATATACATTTTCAAACACTTTGAGATGATTAGTATGTTTCAGTGACCTGGGTCATTGTTCAAATACAGAAAATTTAATTTAAACACTGAATAAATGAAAAACTCATTATCCTAGATTTATCTTTGTTACAGGTATTTCCTTGTATTTAGTCAGAAGTCATTCATTAATATAATTTTGATTATTATGCAAGCATTATTATTTTTCCTTCTTACACCAAACAGAAATGCAAAAATATTAACTGTAGCTGCTGCTTACAGAATAAACTTGAAACTATTGATCATTTCCTTGACTTTCCCTAGTGCATATTACCTCTTTAGCATAAAAGCACTCACATTCGCTGTGATTCTACTGAGGGTGGCTTTTGTTTCACAATGTGTTGCCTTTATCTCGTTATATAAACTTTTATTTCAAAAGTACATCTCAAATGCACAATGCTAAGTTAAATGTTAGACTAGTATAAGTCTCTTGAATATTCCAAATAAAAGTAACTTTAAAAAATAAAGAAAAGTAAGTAAGATTATATGTTGTATCAACAAAGCCAAAGGATAAAAATTTTAGGCCTGTATCTGTCTTCTTTCAGCTTTTCAGGTTTGTTTGTTGTTGGTTTTTTTTTTTGTTTGGGTGTTGTTGTTGTTATTGTTGTTTCAGTTTAGCAATTAGGCTTTCTAATTGAGAGTGAGGTTAATTACTCAGTCTTTATGTTTAGATTGTTTTAAGGAAAGATACTCAAGAAGTTAGACTCCAAATAAAAACAAATAACCCAATTTTTTAAAAATGGGATTCAAAGCTAAAGAGAATTCTCACAGAGGAATCTTGAATGGTGATAATCACGTAAGTAAAGGTTCACCATTAATATTCATCAAGGGGATACAAATCAAAATGACACTGAGATTTCACCTTGTACCAATCAGAATGGCTAATATCAAAAACTCAAGCAATAGCATATACTGGTAAGGATGTAGAGAAGGGAGAACACTCCTCAATTGCTGGTGGGATTGCAAACTTGTAAAACCACTCTGCTGCTTGGCAGTAATATGACAATGGCCAAGGGCAAGGGAGTAGGCTTCAGGCAGGAATCTGACTTTAGACCAGAACCACAAATTAATTTCAGGCAGGAATCTAAATATTAGGCTAGAACAAAGGAGTAATTTCAGACAGGAATCAAAATTTTAGGCTAGAACAAGGAAGTAGGCTTCAGACATGAAAGTGACTTTGGGCTAGGACAGGGAAGTAGGCTCAGATACTTTGGTTATCCTGATAAGCCTTTAGAAACAGTGATCATGGTAGTATTTACATAATTGGGTTTAATGCCTTACTTGTTCTTTGACAGTTTGTGTTTATTGTCTTGCTTGTTCCTTGACTATAAGCATCTATTGTATTGCTAGAGCCTCAACCTAAAACTGACCTTAAAACATGCATGTAATTAAAATAGTATAAAAGCAAAAAGGAGGAGAAAGAATAGGATGGGGGTTCTAGGGAGGGGAAATGGGAAAAAGAGATGACATCTGAAATGTAAATAAATAAAATATCCAATAAAAAATTTTTAAAAATATAGAAATAGTTCTAACTGCAGATCCAACTATTCTACTCCTGGACATATACCCAAAAAATGGTTCCAGCATATCACAGGGACATGTGCTCCGCTATGTTCATAGCAGCCTTATTAGTAATAGCCAGAAACTGGAAGCAGCCCAGATGTAGCAAACCAAAGAATTGATACCAAAAAGGTGATTAATTTACACAAAGGAATATTATTAAGCTACTAAAAACAAGAACATCATAAACTTTGCAGGCAAATGAATGGAAGTAGAAAATCTCATTCTGAGTTAGGTAACTCAGACCTAAAAGTCCATGCATGCACTGATTAGTGAATACTAGCCAAAAAGTACAGAACATCCGTGATACACTCCACAGACCCAAACAAGGTAAATAAGAAGGAAGTGTCAAGTGAGGATGGTTCACTGCCATTTAGACTAGAGAAAAAATAATCCTGGTTTGCAGAGAGAAGGAGGGACATGAGTGGGAGAGAGTAGAAAGTAGGGAAATAGAGGCATTGTATCAGGTATGGGGAGAGACAGGAGAGAGACACAGAGGACCCAGAGAAGGGATAGAAATATACAGCTGTACAGGGGTAGCGGGGTGGCTTGTGTAGGGGAATCTCTAGGAAGTCCCAGAGACCTAGGATGGGGAAGAATTCCAGGAGTCAATCTAGGTAACCTTAGACAAAATGCCCAACTGTGGGGATAAGGAACCTGAAGAAATGGCCTCTAGTAGCTAGAAAGGACCCTCAGTGGAGGGATGAACACAGCATCCATTTGACATCCTATAAAATTTTTGACCAAAAATTGGTTCTGTCTAAAAGAAATGCAGGGAGAAAGATGGAGCAGAGCCTTTAGGAATGGCAGACCAGTGACAAGCCCACCTTGATATCTGTCTGAAGGACACGCATCAATCCCTGACACTATTAGTAATACTATGTCGAGCTTGTAGGTCAAAGCCTAACATAGCTGTCCTCTGCGAGGCTCTACCTAGAAGCTGATTGATACAGATGCAGATTCCCACAGGCGAACATTGAAAGGAGGTCAGGAATCCATATGGAAAAGTTAGGGAAAGAGTTTAAGGCCCTGAAAGTGATAGCAATCCAGAAAAAGACCAAGAGTGTCAACTAACCTGGAATCTTGTAATGTCCAAGAGACTGACATACCAACTAAAGAGCACCTAATGGCTGTTATGAGGCCTTGGGAATTATTCTGTAGAGAGCTGCTTTTTCTGGCCTCAGTTGGAGAGAAAACACCTAATCTTGCAGACTGATACACCTGGGTTAGGGGATACAAAGTTGGGCATCATCTCAGAAATAAAGGGAAAGGGGGATGGAGAAGAAACCATATGAGGATGGACTGTGAGGGGCGCCAGCATTTAGGATGTAAATACATAAATAAATTTAACGAAAAAAAGGAAAAGACACCATACTTTTGGATACATGTTCTAATATAAATCTTAATAGAAGGGAACAGCTGTAGAAATTGATCACACAAAGCTTACACCATGGAATCTGACTCAGAGGACTCTGTGAATAAATGATTTTCAGCATACTTTTCCTGGAATATGCTTCTCTTGTGTGGTGAGAATAAACAGTTTTTTACATGCTCTACTACAAACCTTTCTAAAATACTGTAGTTAACTTGTGATGCTTTCTCACATCTTTTAAAACTCAAACACAATGTACATAACAAGCTTGAAAATATGTGTATATATATATATATATATATATATGATTATTGATTTTTTTCTACATCTTGATATAGAATAGGAGCATATTTAATACAAACGTTTAAGCCAAGTTGAAAATATACATTCTTTATATATGAAGTTTTTCTATACTGATTATGATTTCTTTATTTTATAGAAATGATGTTTTGACTTAGATTATAAAAATATGTTTTAGATTAAAAGTATTTTTAATATTTTTATTATTTATCTTATTACATTTTCCAAAGTTAGTTTTGACTTGGGTTCCCCCATATTTTTCTTTTTTGTAAAATTGCATGTTCAGATTTCATATATCATAGTATCTTTGAATTTTTCTCATTGTATTCATGATTCTAAATATCATTTACATTTTTCTTCTAGCAGCAAGAAATGACTTTTCCTATTTAGAAATCTTTCATTCAATGTCTTTTAAACTTCTGATTGTAGAGCTATAACTTCTCTTTATTTTGAGAAACTATGGAAATACTAAGACAGATGTAAATTTACAGTTCCATTTATTTGTTCCTTTGCTTCTGTTACACCATGCAATGTTTTCAGAGAGAAGATAAACATTCTCTTAAAACTACAACATTGCAATCTACAATTCATTATAATAAAATAAATACAATACATAAGTATATAAACACCTTCTATCCAATTATTTTGGTTTTCTTTTCTTGCCTGGGAAAAAGTATGTTTATTTAATACAGGTCAGAGTATATCTTTAAATTTTTAGATGGTGATGTTCTATAAAACACTAATTGGAACAATGATCTTGTTAACTAATACATTTTGTAAAAGGGACTATCATAACAATTAGTATACATTATTTTAATTCTTATAACAAAGTTATTAAATTTGATCCATAATTGTTCAAAAAAACCTCACAGAGAAAATAAAATATAACATTTCTTATAGTTATTTTATCAAGTACTTGAAGAGGTAATATTCAAGCAAAGGATTATTATATCAACCTAAAACCTAATTTGAAATTCAATACTATTTTTAAAATATTCTAATAAAGAACTTTGCATTTTGTTCTTTGTTCTATGTAGGATTGAAGCATCTCCACTTTGTTCTTCCTTCTTCTTAAGCTGTATATGTTGTGTGGAATGTATGGTGGGTATTTGAGCTTTTGGGCTGAAATTCACTTATCAGTACATATGATGTGTGTTCTTTTATGTCTAAGTTACCTTACTTAGGACCATATTTTCTAGTTCCATATATTTGCCTGCAAATTTAATGAAGTAATTGGTTTTTGTTGTATATTATTTATTATTAGTATTATCATTAATCATTTCATTCATTTACATCTCAAATGATATTCCACTTCTCAGTCACCCCCTCCACCATCCCCCAATTCCATGATATCTTACTTCACAGTTATACATCTGCTAACCCCCATCCCACATCTCCTCTCCCCTCCCTTTTGTCTGTATGAGAGTGCTACCACACCCACCCAAACTCTCCTGCCCCATTGCTCCAGCATGCCCCCCATACTCTGGAGCACCAAATGTCTCAGTTCCAAGGCCTTCAGTCTTGTTATTGTTGGGCAAGGCCATCCTGTGCTACATCTGTATCTGGAGCCGTGGATCCCTCTAGGTACATTTCTTGGTTAGCGTTCTAGTCACTGGGAGAACTGGATGGTCAGGCCAGCTTATGTTGTTCTTCCAATGGGTTGCAATTCCTCTCTTCTCCTTCAGTCCTTCTTCTAGCTCCCCCACCAGGTTCCCTGAGTTCAGTCTGACTGACGGTTGGCTCCAAGCATCTTCATCTTCATTGGTCAGTTGCTGGCCAGACCTCTCCAGGAACTGAAACACTTGGTTCCTATCTGTGAGCACCTCTGCAACGGCATTGGGTTTGGTGTCTGCAGACATGATGTATTCACAGGTAGGGCTGTTCCTAGGTTGGCCTTTCCTTCAATCTCTGCTCCCTTTTTATCCCTGTTCTTACTTTTAAAGGAACACAGTCAATTGTGTAAATGTACCACAATTTCTGAATTCATTCTTCTGTTGAGGGACATCTGGGTTGTTTCCAGTTTCTGGCTATTATAAATTAGATTGCTCTAAAGATAGTGGAGCATGTGTCCTTGTTATAAGTTGGAGCATCTTTTGAGTATATGTCCAGTAGTGGAATAGCTGGATCTTCAGGTAGTGCTATGTCCAATTTTCTGAGGAACCAGCAGACTAATTTCCAGAGTCGTTATACCAGCTTGCAATCCCACCTACAATGGAGGAGTGTTTCTCATTCTCCACATCCTCACCAGCATCTGTTGTCACTTGAGGTTTTGTTCTTAGACATTTTGATTGGTGTGAGGTGGAATCTCAGGGTTGTTTGGTTTGAATTTCCCTGACAACTAAAAATGTGGAACATTTCTTTAAGGGTTTCTCAGCAACTCAAGATTTCTCAGTTGAGAATTTTTTTATTTAGCTCTGTACCCCATTTTTAATAGGGTTATTTGGTTCTCTGGAGTCGATCTTCTTGGGTTCTTTCTCTCTCTCTCTCTCTCTCTCTCTCTCTCTCTCTATATATATATATATATATATATATATATATATATATATATATATATATATATATATATATATTGGATGTTAGCCCTCTATCAGATGTAGGGTTGGTAAAGAACTTTTCACAATCTGTGGGTTGCTGTTTTGGCCTTTTGACAGTGTCCTTTGCATTACTGAAGCTTTTCAATTTTATGAGGTCCCATTTGTCAGTTGTTGATCTTAGAACATCATCCATTGGTATTTATTTCAGGAAAATTTCCACTGTGCCGATGTGTTCAATGTTCTTTGCTATAGTTTTTTTTCTATTAGATTCAATATATCTGGTTTTATATGAAGGTCCTTGATCTACTTAGACAGGAGGTAGAGGGAGGTAGGGACCTGGGAGGAAGAGAGGAGGGATAGGCGGAAAGGGGGAGCAGGAACAGGTATTGGAAGGGACAGAAAAGAAGTACAGAGGATTTGGTGGAGAGGTAACCAGAAAGGGGGATATCATTTGAAATATAAATGAATAAAATGATTATTAAAAAAAGAAAATTTACTTTCAATTATTTTGTTATGTAAGTACAGCTTAATTATAGAAACAGTATATAGACTATTCTCAAGTTAGGGCTTTGAGATGAATAAACTATTAAACTATTGATACAGTACTTTAAATTATGTGATATTTGACTATTTAATTTGAACTTAATGTGCTTATAATTTTACAATCTAGATTATGTACAAATAGTTTCTATGGTATTTGTAACTTATTTATCTGTGCATTTGAATTGAAATGAATTTTGCTGTGTGTTATAATCTGCTGAGATACTAGCATATTCTTAATTTTTGTCATCCTGTATTCTTTTGTAAAATTATGAAACACTTATGATGGCTTAGGAATGTTTATAGTACAAAATAGATACACTATACTATAGAAAACTGAGAGATTCACAGCATTTTTTTTTCATTTCATACTGATCAATCATAGAGATGAATAAGAAACTTATCAGGTTTCAATGGATACTCTACATTTAAAAAAAATTATCCACAAACTTTTACGTGTAGAAAACTGTTTCTAACTTTACTTGTTTGGATAAAGAAAAATTAAATT
The DNA here is from genome assembly GCF_011762505.2 of Arvicanthis niloticus. Taxonomy (NCBI): domain Eukaryota; kingdom Metazoa; phylum Chordata; class Mammalia; order Rodentia; family Muridae; genus Arvicanthis; species Arvicanthis niloticus. The sequence continues at coordinate 24,919,319 of NC_047670.1, forward strand.
CATATATTTTAGATTTAGAAAAGAAGAATTTGAAAATCTTATTTTTATTAGCAATAACCTTTTTATTCATTTCCTTAGTAAAAAATACTAATCAAGTTCTGTAATATCTTGGCTAGAATAATAATTTTAAGAAATTGTTAATTATTTTTAACCACTCCTTATATTTGTTTAGGTTACTTTTTACTGTATTTGGATAAAACTATCTAATAATATGTAATATATGAAAGGCAGACTAATACATATTTGATAGTTACCAACTTAATTTAAAAGACTTCGATGTTTTTTATGTTTGTTTTATGCCAGCTTTCTCTGAGTTAGAATATTTCCTTCAGAAGGGAGCTAGAAGTACTTGAGACTTAGAAAGTAAACATGTCTGAAGAAACAGAAATATTTTCATGCTCCTGCCCAGAAGTACAAAGCATAAAATGTAGCTGGGAAAGGATATTTTAACTAATCTCTCTATAGAAAAGACAATGCATGAACTGCCACAGTTGCCATGTGCTGAGAGTTCCTGGATTGCAGCTTTGGAGTTATCCCCATGACAAGGGAGGAGGGGTTAGTGAATGTAGTCACTTCAGGAACTTCCTGAAGCTATTTTGAGTCATTTCTTTCATTTAAAGAAATTACCTGTAGGACATAATATTTTAGCTGTACTTAAAACCTCCTATGGCCATATTGGTAGTTCAACTGCTTTTGACACATCCTTATTCTTAGTAGGTAATATCACATATATATGCTGTCTGTGAGACCCATAAAAACTCATTGGATCAAAAAGTTGGTCATTGGTTTTTTTATTACATTAGTGTGATATAAACTTTCTTTCAGGTGTAAGTACATGTATGTGGTTTGTCACCAGGAAATCTGTCACAAAGCAACATTATTAAATGAATGATGTAAAGCTTCTAAAATGCTGTCACTCTATAGTAAAATGGCTCCAGATAAATATGTAGCATAAGATTGTCTTATTGGGCATCACTGGGAGGGGAGCCCCTTGGTCCTCTGGGGGCTTGATGAACAATAGTAGGGGAATGCTAGTGTGGTAAAATAGGAGTGGGTGGGCAGGTGGGAAGCACTCTCATAGAGGCAGGAGGAGGAAGAAAGGGATAGGAGGTTGTGGAGGAGAAACTGGGGAGGGGGAATAACATTTGAAATGTCAATAAATAAAATAACTAATAAAAATGAAAAAAAAGCAACAGTGATATGTTCAGTAGATCTTTCCTTGTTCAGGGTTGTTTTAGCTATCTTGTATTTTTTTTAATTTCCTTTTTTCTTTTTGTTTTTATATTATTTGTGAACAGTGAAGAGTGCCATTGTGAAGAGTTTTGTGTCAGGAGCTTTTTAGATTTAACATTTTCTTTGACTGATATATCCATTGCTTTTATCAATATTCAATGCCTGAGATTCTTTCTTTCATCTCTTGTGTTTCTATAATGAGGGTTGATTCTTGTTCTAATTCCTAAATTTTCATTTCCAAAATACTTTTATGTTTTTTATTTTATTTCTATTTTCAGGTCATAAACACTTTTATTTTTTCATTTTCACTGTTTGTATCTTTTTTTTTCTTCTCTGTTTGTATTTACTAGATTTTTTTAAAGGGATGTCTTATTTACTCTGGCAGGACCTCTCTCATCTTCAAACACTTGGATTTAAAGTTTCTTTCTGGTGTTTCAGATATGTTAGACCATTCTGGGCCTGGTCTGGTAGGATAGCTGGGCTTGAGTGAAAATACATTGCCCTGGCTGAAGTCAGAGGTGTTTGACTTCAGACCATGGACAAGTGACTGAGATGTATATTTCACCTATCAAAATAGACCTGGCCTCCAGGTTCTCCCAACATACTTCTGCCCCTACCTGGCATACTGTGTACCCAACCTTAAACTTTCCACCCCAGGACCTGGGCTGCCATTCCCCCTAGAGGATCCTCTCCATGTAAGTCAGAAATTTGCATTTGTTTGTTCTCTTGTTTTCTCCAACCCCTGTCAGGATCTTTCTGTCTCTTGGTCTCTGTCTCTCTCTTCCTCACTCCTTCCCTCACTCTTCCTTTTGCCCTTTTTCTTCTCCTCTTATTTCTGAGTACACACTCTTTCTCTCCCCCCCCACCGCCCTAGATGACTTCCCTGGTGCCCTTGTTTGGGGTCAGTGAACTCCTCTGCTCCAGAGCAGTTTCCAAATCAACCTAACTTTAGTATAATCTAATCTCGCTTAAATTGACTCATTTCAATGGTGGAGAAATAGCTTATCAAGAGGCATTTGTGTTTGGGATGATCATAGGTCTAGGTGCTAGTTTCTGAATTTGTCTATATAAAATATGTGTTTTGTTCTTTGGATTCTGGTTTTATTTAATTAATTTATTTATTTATTTTTAGATATTTGTAAAGTATAAAACCTGTGTGGTAACTGTTTTTCTAGCCTGCTGAGGTGGTGCAATCAAATTTAGCAGGCACATTCTGATGTTAAAGAATGGGAATACAGTGGGTTTTTGGAGGAAAGGAGAGTTAAAGGAGAATGTCATTGTGATCCATTGGGGATGGAGCCTGAAAGGGAAGGAAGAAGGACAGTTTTCTGTTACAGAGCTGTGGTGAGACTTTAGGATCTAGACCTATAGTAGCAATATTAGTATTAGGTGTGTGGGCATACTTGTTTCCCACAGAGGAGTGGCCCTTGGGTGCCAGCTTAAATTGGGGAGCTGCTATAAAACAACTAGTTGGTGGAGAGAATTTAGAAGGGGGAGATCTGTGGGATACATGGGAGATGGGAAAAAACAGAAAGGGTAGAGAGGAAGAGGATTGGAGACAGGAAATTCTTCTGGTGATATTCTATTATAGAGGTGGAGATGAGTGTGGGGGACTGAAAATGAGGAAACAGAGGGAGAAGTGAATATCTTCAGGAAGGTTACCTGTTTTCTGGTTGGTATGCCCTGTGGGTTAGCATAGGGTGCCTATTGGATTTGGGCCTGACATAAAGCAAGGGGTCTGAGAAGCAGGCTATGAGCTATGGTGTCTGGAATCCACAGAAGATCTGAGCAGCACTAGGGATAAAATTTAGGGACTTGACCTGGAAAAGTAAGAAATAATGAAGATCTTCAGTTGAATTATCTGCTTCTCTGTCTTGCCCAGCTAGGTGTTTCCCAGTGAAAGTCTGCTAGAGGCTTTGTTGAGAGTATGAGGTGGGGAAAAGGAGGTTGAAGAGATCATTTTGATCAAATAGGAATGGGGTCAGAGAGCAAAAGGAGCCTACCCCAGGTTTTATGCTACAGAGCTAGGTTTTTACATTTAATGATTGTGTGTAAGTATGATATAAACATAGGTATGGATGAATGGGTGCCATATTGTGCATATGGAGTTCAGAAAACAATTTAGGGAATGTGGTTCTCTCCTTTGACCCTATTGATGTTGGGCCCTCTTGTTGCTGTTGTTGTTATGTATACTCTAGTCTAGTTATTCTGGGAACTGTAGGCAGTTTTCCTGTCTCTGTTTCTGATTAATATTGGGAATATTAGATAGATGGATGCTCAACAGCTCACCAGATTGATAGACAAACTATTTCTCCTACTAAGCCATTTTAATATCACAGCATTGTTTCATTATGTTCAGGTGTCTAGATTATATTAAGAAAAATAAAAAGCAATAAAGTAATCAATATTTACTACTAAATTTTATATAATCTGTGGCATTTATTATAAAATGCATTTTCTGCTTTGAAGCACATTACTGACGATTTTAGATCATCAAAATCTCATGAACAGAGCATGTGAGTATTAGAAAGAGAATATAAATCAGGTAATACATTTTATTTTTTAAGACCTCTAATATAACCTATTTTTTGAAAATATGAAAACAAGCTACCTTACTGTATCAAAAAGATACTAAAACATGAAAAATATTAGAGCTAGTGATTATAAGGGCAAATCTTTATACAGATATGGGACTGGAGTCATGGAATCAAAAAAGAGTAAATGCAGTTAATCAAAACTGAATATGTGTAAAAGCCTTATACTCCAATTTAAAAAAAAAAAAACGTAATTATAGAAAAGTAGCTTAACCATATGTCCCATACATATGTGAAAGTACTGCTACCCAATAGCATAGCTTATTATGTGAAAAGCTCTGTGCAAGACAAGTGATGTCTCCCTATGACTTATAGGCACAATATGCAAAGAAGAGCACAAATGGATATGAGGTTTTGTTGTTGTTCTTGCTTGGGATACTCTCTTGTGCACTGTGTGAAGGTTGTCTTTCTATGAAGCATCACCTATTTCAGTGCTTTGGAAATATCATTTCCATCACCTTCTGATTGGCATAATAAAAGGTTAAACAGCCTAGAGGAAAGCAAGAGAGGACAAGCAGGACTTCTGGGTAGAGTTTGGAACTCTGAGAAAGATCCTGACGTGGGAAGATCACCAGTCTGACATGGAAGGGACAGATTTGCCAGCCAGATGTAGAGGAAGAAGCAAGAGATGGTATTCAGGAGGTAATGACTCACATGACAGAATGCAGATTAGTATAAATGATCCAATTTAAGAATAAAAGATAATTGGGAACAAGCCTAAGATAAGGCCAAGTTTTCATAATTAATAAAAGGTCTCTATATCATTACTTTGGTGGTTGACATGTCTGAGACAATCCTATAATAGGAAAAAAATCATTATTTCTGGCAATATTTTAAAATTTAGTTGCAGGACAGTACACACTTTGTGTCTTAATATCAACTGGCCAAGTCAGCCACTTCCATTATTGTAATAGCCATATGACTGTTGTGTGGTATCCATGAACTCTGGAATATAGACATGTTCCACATGAGGAAAATTGTGCTCTTTATTGTAAACTGGGGAAGGGGTTATGTGTAAGTATCCATGGGAGACATCTATTCATCCCAAATATGGAAGAAACAACATATCAAATACAGATATTACCAAAGTCAAACTTGGTCAGTCTTCTTGGAGTTGTGGATTTAAAGAATGTGGGTGAGATATTAGTTAAAGGAATAGGAATAACTCAAATACGAGTGAATCATCAAAAGTTCACCTTAGAATTAGTGACAAATCACAGAGTCTGTGCCTCTTACAGTTAGCTCAACTCCTCTTTATTTCTTCTAGGTCCCAAAGCTGCTCTGAGCCACTTTTTAGATTCTTAAATATATATGATCAGAGAGAGGGGATGAGCTATTGAATGTAGTCACTTTTGGGAATTTTCTGAAGCTATTTTGAGTCATTCCTTTAAAGAAATTAGCTATAAGACAGAATATTTTAACTATACTTAGAACCTCCTCTTGTTTCACTTTCCAAGAAACATCCTGGGACTTAAGCAGCTTTCCTCCTGTTGTAAAATTTTAATCTTGGGAAAACAAACAAAAGACAAACTTTTACATAACAAAACAATAACCAACCAAAGAGTACACATAGACAAACCCATGGCTTCAACTGCATATATAGCAGAGGATGGCCTTATCTGGAATTAATGGGAGGAGTGGCCCTTTGTCCTGTGAAGGCTGGAAGCCTCAGGTGTATGGGAATGCCAGGGCAGTGAGGGAGGAGTGGGAGGGTGGGTATTAGAGCACCCTCATAGAAGCAGGAGATATGGGGTTTGGGGTGGGATAGAGGGTTTTTAGAGAGGAAACTTGAAACTGGGAAAGGGGGAAAGGAGATAACATTTGAAATGTAAATAAATAAATATCCAAAACAAATAAACAAAAAAGGCCGAAAATAAAAAATCAAAAACAAATAAACAAAATAAACCTATGTTTTCATATTTATGTTATCATCTTGTCATCTAAATTTTATCTTTATGTCTTTGCTTCTCTCAACTGTGGTCAAAGAAGCTCCTTTAGAATTGAACAGAGGTTAATGCAGAGATTTAAAGTTTTTCAAATATCTGAGAATTAATGACTGTGTGGGGTGCAATCAAACATAAGACACTGTTACTAAGAAACTGTCACCCATGGTTCAGGGAATATTGTGGAAACAGAAGTGGAAAGAATATCACAGCTAAGACCATGGAAAGGAGTGATGTGAAAGTCTGTCCTCCTTAACTGGATGCAATAGCATGCATGTATTCACAGCAGCTATGGCTGTCTTTATTACAGAGGTACAAAATTAAGCCAGCCAACAGTCCATCAAGAATGATGGAGAGACTAATAAGGATATAACCCCAGGTCAATATGGTATGAAGAAAAAAAATCTTTTAACAAGAATGTACACATTGGTGATTTACCAAAAGGTCTTCTCTGTGAAGATGTATGAATTCCTCATTTTTATGTTAAATGTGTTATCATCCATATCATGTAATGGGTATTATTAGTATATTATATAGTATACTATGTAATAATATTTACTTTATATTATTTGATGAAAACAGGTGCCTTTTAGCAATAAAATAATTTTTTTTAAATTTCACTAACTTTTGCTATCATTATATTACAGTATATTTTATTCTGTCATCTTAAATGTTTAAGTTTTTAGAACCTGTAATTTTTTACTTACAGTCTACATCATCATGATACTTTCTAAAAAAGTCAAACAAAATTTTAATCTCTTCATAAAAATTTAAGAATATTCATAGTCATTTTGCCAGTAAAATCAACAGTAAAAACATATAAGAGGAAACATTTCAGAAGTCAACCTTAACAGGATTACAGAATGTATTAAAGCAATCATTTCAACACAGTACCACTTCTAACAAAGTAATATTACTTTGCCTTGAACCCAAATACCAGTTGAAACTCATATTAAGTATGCTCAGGATGATCTAACCATAAGCTGAATTCAATAAAATCACAGACATGTCAAAAGCTATTAAACCCTTTTCCAGTTTTTTGATATTGGAAAAATATATAGTGGGGAGATAGAAAAATAGTTATGTAATACTTAATGAAATTCAACTTTGAACAGATAAAAACTGGATCACATTCAACTTTAAACCTACACTAACTACTATTAACTTTTGCCAAAGAAAATTAGTGATTCATAATTCATGATGAGTCATTATTTCAAAGTTAAGAGTTTTCTGTAATTCTGCATATATTGCTTTTGCTGAGTGTGTTGAGAGCTCTTAAACACTGGGTATGCCATATACGATCATAAAAGAAATGAGAGTGTAATAACCTCTAATGACATGAAAAGCTAATTATGCCTACAGTTTTACATTACCTACTTATTCGGTTTTTAAAAATTGTTCTGGTCCTTCAATTTTTACATATGCAATTTCATTTTCTATTCTTTGTCATGCCACTTCATTTTTTTTGCATAGCATCCTCTCTTTTGACCCATTATGTTGAACAATTCTTGCAGAAGATAATTTGTCATCACTGTCATAATGAATCCAATTTTTCTTAACCCAGATCTGACCATGGCATTCTGTACAGCAAAGGAAACTACATGAAAGGCTAATAAGAGGCACTAGTTGAGAAGTGTGACTGGACTATTATAGCTTTAATTAGATCAGTCAAAATTCTTGGTGAATGCTATTCTATAAAATATCCCTCAGCAGTGGAAATCGTGTTTTTAAAAATTCCCTTGTTCATGCATACAATGCTATTTCTGCAGCTCAGAATATCCTTTGTAATGAACAACATTTTAAAATTATAATTGCTGATGTTAATGATGAATCTTTTTAATTATTCAATGTAATTTCTTGTTATGTTTGTAAAATCACCTTTTATTTTATGGATTAAATGTAACCTATGTAAGCTAGGAGGATTAAAATAAAAATTACATACCAATCTTACTGAAAAGCACAATGCTTGTGAAAATATTTTTAACAAAACCTTGGCTGGTTTAAACATAATTCTTTGTTCCTATCCTATAATATGAAGTAATATAAAACAATTGAAGCTAAATTATTGAGAGCCATTTGGAAATGTCACAGAAATATTATATAAACATATATTCTAAAATTAAGTCAAATTATTATTATTAAAAAAACTTTTTAGACCTAAGTATTATATTATGAAGCCCCTGTTACTAAAGCTAAGACTCATATATAATGGGAAATGGAAAAAACTTCAAAGACAAAGGTTGTGAGTGATTACAAGGAATCAAATTTTCTGGAAGTAAGAGAGTAGCTGCCCATATGAAGTTAAAACAGTTGTGATGGTCTGAGAACCACTAAAGCCCAAGAGTGGAGAAGAAACCCTAGCTTGGAGAGAAGACATGACTATAATGTCTTACCCCTGGCTTTGAAGCTGTGGGCAAAAGCTAGGTGAAAAAAAAAAAAAAAAGCAGTGCCACCCTTCTCTAGAAGTGTAGCCACTGAACAGGCAACCATAAGACAAGAAATGGTTACACATCCAGCATAGCACATTATTGAAGTGGTAGAAAAATTAGATTTGGGAGAAGTTGGGGATAGTGTGAATATAATAAATATTAAAAAATGTAATTTCTCAATGCTCATAAAAGTTGTTAAATTAAAAATCTTTTTTAGAGATGCAATCCCAAACTCTCAATGATAGACAAGATATCTTCACAAAAATTAAGCAGATACAAAATGGAACTAATAGACATTGTGAATCAAATGGACCTACCAGATACCTATACAACATTTCACAAAACATATAAGAATATACATTTTTCTCAGCATCTCATGGAAATTTTATCAAAATTGCCCATATACTCAGTCACAGAGCAAGTATCAATTGATACAAGAAAGTTAAAATAATACTCTGTATCTAATAATACCAACATGTATTTAAACTGGCTTTTAATAATAACAGAAACTATAGAAAGACTATAAAATCATGAAAACTGAACAACTTGTTTAGTTCAATCATAACTGGGTCAAGGAAGTAAAGAAAGAAATTAAAAATTGCATAGAATTTAATATAGATGAATGCACAACATATCCAAACTTGCAGGCATAAGGAAAGCAGTTCTAAGAGAAAAGATTATAACACTAAGCACCTTCACGAAGAAACTAGAGAGATCTCAAATTAACAACCTAACACCAAACCTGAAAACTCTAAAACAAACAAACAAACAAACAAACAAACAAGTTCAAACACACCCAAGAGGAATAGATGGCAGGAAGTAATGAAACTGTGTAACAGTATCTTTTATTTGCCAGATATAAATGTCATGGGAGAGACTTATTGGTGAATAAATTCCCTCCATTTAGCTTTTTCTGAACTCTGTTTGGCTGGTTCAACTCAGTTGTTCTGGCTCAAACTCATGTCCAAATTAATTGATTCAACTATTGTCTCTAGGTTTATGAGTGAATTACTCTGCCTGGCCTCAAATTAACACTAACAACACATTCCAAATGATTTTTATGCTCTAATTAGTTCTGTCTTCATGTGCTTCCTGTGTTGCTCCTGAGTAGCCTCTATTTCCTGACTGTTCTTATTAGAATAGATTGTATCCTATCTCTGATTCATTCTGTCAAATCTTTTTCTTATTCATCATTTTGTTTGTCCCTCATTTAGAAGACATTGTTTGTAATTAAAATGTGTACTACCTGTGAGTCTGTATTCCATCCAGAGGTATCAAAGGTATGTACTTATGGTTGTCTGTATTTCAACCAGAGGAATTAAGTTGTGTGGTTTCTCATCATAGTTTTTGGATATGATTCCTTGTCAGAATAGCCATATTGGTGGATCAAAATTTCTTTGTACACACTTGTATTTTGTACAGGGTGATAGATGTAAATCTTTTTGCATTCTTCTACATGCAGACATCCAGTTAGACAAGCATCATTTATAGAGGGTACTTTCTCTTTTCCATTGTTTAATTTGGATTCTTTATCAAAGTTCAGTTTTCCATAGATGTAGGTATATATCTAGGCCTTTAATTCAATTCTATTTATCAACCTGTCTGTTTTATACCATACAGTGTTGATTTTATTACTATAGTTCTGTAGTTCACCTAGAAATCAGGCATGGTAATACCTTTAGAATGTTATTGGTCAGAATTGTTTTGGCTGTCCTGGTTTGTTTTCTTCCAAAGGTCTGTAATAAGTCTGTTGGAATTTTGATGGGAACTATATTGAAGCTTTAGATTGTTTTGGGTAAGATGACCATTTTACTATGTTTTTCATACAGATCCATAAGCAGAAAACATAGGCTACTTAAAAGCAGTGAGAGAGAAAGAAGTGAGAGAAAGAGAGAGAGAGAGAGAGAGAGAGAGAGAGAGAGAGAGAGAGATCAGTCAGATTGGTGCAATTAACTTGAGTACAGTTGAATTCAGTTCAGTTTGGAGTTCAGAGGTTGTTTTTCCAAACAGAGAAATTTAATAGGAAGCCAAGAGAAGCCAATTTGAATCAGTCAGCTTGGAGAGGAGTTTGAGCCCAAATAGCTGAGTTGAACCAGTCAGCCAAAGTTCAGAAAGAGCCAGAAAGGGTCAATTTATTCAGCAATAAGCCTCTGTAATAACAGTTACCTAAGGCAAATAAAAGTTATGCCTTAAGATCCACTTAAGCCACCCCTCAGCATATAACCAAAGGAAAATGTATCCTACCACAAGTACACTTGCTCAACAATTTTCATAGAATATTTATTCATAATAACAGGAAACTGTAAACAACCTAGATACCCCTTAAATAAAGAATAAATAAATAAGATGTGAGACATCACAAATTAAAATATTACTGAGCTATTAAAAATACTATCATAAAATTTTCAGTCATGTGAATGGGACAGAAAAAAGATCATCCTGTGTTGAGACCTGCACTAGTCCCTGTTCAGGCACCAAAAATGTTGAGGCCCGAGGTGCCCCACTCTGGGCGGCCTAAAATGTTGAGGCCCTCTCCACTCTGCACTTGGCGACCACTGTATCCCGGCCCAAGCTGACGCTCTGGTCCGCGGGTTGGGGTTCAGCTAGAGAGAGTGAAGATGGACATGAAGAATGGAAACCAGACAGAGTGTGTTTCAACCCTGTTTATTCTTCAGTCTCTCTTCCTAGTCCAAGTCCCAAGTCTTGAGTTCCTAGTCCCTAGTTCCTAGTCCCTAGTGCCTCCAAGTTCTTTCTCCAAGTTACTTCTTCCAAGTGTCTGCTACCTAATGCCTAATAACTAACTCCAAGTTGTACTGTCTAACCTAATTCCTAGTTCCAAGTTGTACTCTCTGAAGTGTCTCCCTAAAGAGTATAGCTAAAGAGTCTGATTCTCTACCATCTGCCTCTGCCTTTTATATGTCTCACTTCTAAGCCATGCCTTTTGGTCACACCTTTAATCATGCCCTTAGGTCTTGTCTCTAAATCTGATCTCTACACTTCTAAATCACACACCTTTAATCTCACACAACTTTAATCTCACACACCCAAGGTATCTAAACCAAGATTATCAGAGTGTGCTCAGCTGTTGTAGGCTATTGTAATCCAAGTCTCATGTCAGGGTATATGGCTCAAGATGGCTGCAAAGCTGATAGCTGCTTTCTGCTAAAAGTCGGCCCCCAACAATCCTGAGAAAGGTAACACAAACCTTAAAGAAAACCATGCTATATACTCACTTACACATGTATAGTAAATTTAAAGGATAATCATGTTATAATCCATAGACCCAGAGAAACTAAATAACATGTAGGACTCAAGGAAATACATATGAATCTCTCTGAACAGAAGAAATAAAGTAAATTCCAGGGGATTAGCTGTGTATGGGGATATAAACAGGGGTGATCAGATGAAAGAAAATGAAAAGTATGCTTACAAGGAGATAAAAGTAGAACTAGGGATCACTTTAAAAGCAAGGAAGAAACCTAGTGTGATGGAAACTCCCAAGAATGTACAAGGGTGACCCTAGATAAGACTCTTGGTAATATAGAATAAAGGGCCTAAATAAGCCATCTTCTATAACCAAGCAAGACTTTCTTTGGAAGACTTGGGACATATGCCACAAAACCATGACCTACACTTTGTCCTGCTTTTCCCTGCTTTGTCCAGGTGTGCTGAAATAAATCTGGTATAGAAATTGTGGGAGAGCCCAAACAATGACTGATTCAGCTTCATACATATTCAGAGAGAGAAAGCCCACATCTGAGGCCAGGGACAAGGGGCTGAATAGTACACAGATCTAAGATATAACAAAACAGTCATGCTACAAAATAAAAAGTTCTTGAAATAATTTCTAATGTTATTCTTCTATAATACAAAAGAGGAACCCAGAATAATCATCATCAGAAAGTCTTTGTCGAGCAACTTAAAAAAACAAATGCAGAGACCCTCAGCCAAACATTAGGTTGAGTTCCGGTAATCATGCAGAAAGAAGAAAGCAGCAGAAATAGTTATAGGAACAAGAAGGATCATAGATACCATAAGACAATACATAACGTGGTATTAAGTAACGTGGGCTCATAGGGCCTCACAGAGACTGAAGCAGCCACAAAGGCACCTGCATGGGCCTAACGTAGGCAGTCTAAATATGTGTTATGATTGTATAGCTTGCTGTTATTGAGGAAGTGAGGGCTACCTCTGACTTTTTTGGATATTTTTAGGACCTTTTACCTCCAATTATGTTGCCTCTTTTAGCCTTAATATTAGAGGAGGAGCCTAGTCTTATTGCAACTTCATATGTCATATTTGGTTATTATCTTAGGAAGTCTGCCTTTTTCTACAGGAAAACAAAGAAGGAATGGATTAAGGGGAAGAAGAGAAAAAGGGGAGCAACTGTATGTGGATGAGGGAGGAGAAATTACAGTTATAATATAATATATGAGATAAGAATAAATTTTAAAAAGTAAATTCAAATATTATATTGAAGAGGTCAACTCAGGAACTTTAGAAAGAACATGGAACACTTGCCCTTCTGGAAGGGAGAGGCTAATTAACATTCCTAAGACCACAGACCATGGGGTGGGGGGAACACCAACATGCAGGTGGGAACACATTCCACAGAAAGGACATTTGGCCACCTACAGACAAGGGAAGTCCTTGCCACCTCATTCCCTAAAACCAATTAGTTTAAAAAGTCACACTGTTCTGCCAATCACATTATGTCTAATGGCTGCTGCCCTGAAAACTGTATAAAAAGCTCACTGAGCAAGCTGTGTGGGGTCACCAGTTCACCTTTGGTGTAGAACAACCCAATAAATTCTTCTTGATTTTTACATCAATTCCCGGATACACACACATGGTTCATTCAGGGGGTCCTCAGTAAACTAAGGCTTGACAGAGTCTTACAATATAGGGTTTGATATGATGTTATGATATTTGTGTATGTATAAAATATATATATTGAATGTATCAACTAAATTGATTTCATATTCAATTATTCAACTCACCATACATTGGAATACGTACTTTAAAAGTTCCAATACATTATTTTTTTTTATTTTTATGTATGCTTTTTTCTTCTTGCTACCATGCATTTTGTCTTAAATTTCTTGGAAATTTTTACAAGATAAAAATACTCTTACTACCATCTTGGTTTCTTCAGTCCAATTCTAAAATTTCTTTGTAAAAATTGTCTGAAAATCACTATGTGAATTTTTATGAAATGTTAAGATTCATTATGTAAATATGAACCTTATATTAGTACTAGTATCTCTAAAAGAGTACAGATAGCTGTTAGCAGTGAAGATTGTTCTGTGTTCAAACATAAGTTTAAAAATCTTCACTTTTTTATTTTTTAGTAAAAATATGTTTTATTAATGTAATATAATCTGATTATGGTCCATTCTCCACAACCTCTCCTATTTCTCCCTTTTTTTCACTTACTCTAATTCACACTGTTCATTCTCTCTCTGACTAAACTATAAAGAGGCAACTGAAATATAAAAGTAATAAAATAAAAAAATATTTTATATATTAAAAAATAGACAGAATAGGATGAAGCAAACTAGCAGAAGAACATTTTCTCTTCTTTTAATTCTGCATAGTTGGCAATTTAGCATTATTCCAACTACTGTCTCAAAATTTTAAGTCAAATCCTCTGACTTCACTCTTACTTTATGTAAGCAAATTATTAAAAATATAAAGTTCACATATTATCAAGAGCCATGGCTATTTTCCTGTATTGTTGATTGTATGTTTTCTCATGTGTTGGTCATTGTATGTTTTCCCAATTATCACAAACTGTGAAGTAATTCAATATACTTTTTTTCTATGCTTAAAAATAAATATTTCATTTAATTTCATAGTTGTTAGCATATTCACAAAATACTATAAGAATGTGGCATGTGTTAATAATGTATAAAATGTGTAATTATAACACAGCATTAGTGCTGTTGGACTGATTCTAATTTATTGCATTTTAATGAAGAAATGTTCAAAGCATACTGCTGAAAGAAATCACACAGTGGTAGCCATGACTATTTCCTGTTGAGTTCTAAATTTCATTGTCATGAACTATTTCAAACGTAGCATTGGAATAATGTTGCAGGAAAATAGTGCTGCATGATACTTAAAAACTTATTCTCCAACATTCCAATTTTATAAGACTGTGCTCCATTTTTTTTTACAGCCCAACCGGTGTTTTATTGCAAAGAAAAACATTATTAATTTAGGAATAGTTTTTACATAGCTGCAACTCTGTCTCTTCATGGGGACTAGAGGAACATAAATGTCAGTGGATCCCAGCAGGGAGTTAAATAGCATCAGTAGGAAGTCTCAAATACAGGAAGAATCCTAACACTAGAGAATTCAAAAGACTTACTATCTTCTAGATGTTGTACTATTAAATATCTCAAATAAAACTTGTTCATGACCCTTCTCCTTTCCTAAGTTATTATACCTAAAAGAAAGGCTATGTGTGAATAAGAATATTCATTTGTTATATGAGAAGACTTGGCTGATTGCATGACTGACTTCATATTGGTAGTTAAAAAGATTAGCCCTAACAACTGGGCAAGTCCAGGCAAGCCCAAGCAAGTCAATTACTAATAGAAAAAAATTATAGGCTCCAGTTTTCATGCTCCAATAATGGTTCAGGGATGCCTAGAGACAAAATAAGGAAAAGCTCATCTACCAGGGACTCCAATGTGCTTTAAATTGAGCCTTCAAACTCACTTGGTTGTCCTCTATCTTGGTGATAAGAGACCCCAGCATGCTGGACTTCTGCAGAATAAAATGCTTTTTGTATTTATATACTATTTGAATCTTATCCAGTGAATCATGGATCTTCACTTTACAAAGTCAGAGTGTTTGATATTTCTGATAATAAGAGTTGTGATAGGCAAAATTTTAAGATTTTACAAGTTTATTTAACATTAAGTTAAAAATGTTACCAGTTGTGGGTTTTTATTTGAATATTATTGACCATAAGTACTTGCTCTGATAGTATTATCATTATGATATTAAAAACTGTAAATTAGGCCATTAATCTCAAAATGCAATGGAGAGATAGAAAAGAAACCAAGAAAGTAGTACAAAGGAAAACCATGAATCGAATCATGCCTTAATAAAACTAAACAAAACTGAAAAGAGATGGCGATATCATGAGTAAAGCAGTATAAGATAACACTCTATATTAAATAACGTAACAACAAATAGATGTGATTCAATAAGATTGTCTTGGTCCTATATTCAGAAGTAAGATTATGATGTCTACAATGTTCAAATGAAAAATAAATGTTAACAATAACTATTAAAAAATGTTAAGTCATATGTAATTTGTTATTAATCTCTCAATTATATTCAGTCTAAAACCTCATCAAGGCAAAATGTGAAACTTTGTAAAATGTTAATTAATAAATATTCACTTCTTTAAGGTAACTCAGTTTACTTTTATTGTCTTAGATGATTTCTCTTTAGTACTGATTCATGTGCTGTTACTAGAATTGTTTATTCTTTGAAGCATGGTGGGTTAGAAAAATCATTCTATAATGTTTACTATTATACATCTCATTTGCAAGATATAAATACAAATTAAGTTTGTATTTTTTTGATATTTGTGACTCACTTACAACCTAAGCTTTAATGATATTGGGACAAGACATTTTATATTTTAGACAGGTCTAGATTCTACGTATGTTGTACAACACCAAGCTTATGAAACCAACCAAACAAACAAATAAACCAAAACCAAAAAAAAAAAAAAAAAAAAAAAAAAAAAAAAAAAAAAAAAACCTGTAGAGTGAAAAATTATAAAGATCATTTTATAAAATATATACAGGTATTTTTTTTTTTAGACTTTTCTTTAAAGGACATGAAAAATATAGAAAGTTTTTATGACCCCTAGTCCTGAGCAAAAGAATGCAGGTTCACTAGTTCCAAGAAAGCGGAATTGAATATAAGATTTCAGGCCTTCATTGCCCTGGGATACATTCTTGGAGGAGTACATTATCCCTGAGTCAGAGGACACTTGCTGGATTAACATTCCTCAAGCTTCATGGAAAAGAACCCACCTATGGGTGGGGAAGGCCCAAAGCAGAAAGACACATTTCTGACTACAAAGAGAGATGCAAGTCATCTGGGTAGTCCCTGGAACTGGCTGACCACAAGATGAATGGTTGGGTGAGGTTACATCCTTACAAAAGATAAGTGTACTTTCTACTGTTTTTATGTTATATTTCCTTGGTAACCTCCTCACTCACCATGGTTTGTAGTTCTGCCCTTTATAAGCCCTCCACTCCCAGCCGACTGGGTCTCCTCTGCCCCTACATGGGTCATGAGTCTTGGCCTCAGTCGACTGACCCCAAAATATATCTCTTGATGTTGCATCAACAATAGTGTCTTGTGAGTTATTGGGGTGGCCGCAAATTTCTGAGGCTTGAGGGAGGTCCTCCCTTCATGGGGAGGGGGTCTTACAAACCAAACTAAATAAAAACAAGACTAACCTAAACTAAAAACAAACAAACAATCCAGCAAGAAAAGTTTTTAAGAATAGATACCACACTTGAGCTTAGCCAAAAAGAAATCAGGAGGAAAACACCCTTTAGAGTAGTCACAAACAATATAAAATATATTGGGATAATTCTAATTCTTTTTTTTTTGTTGTTTGTTTGTTTGTTTTGTTTTTTTTTGTTTTGTTTTGTTTTGGTTTGGTTTGTTTTTGTTTTTCAAGACAGGGGTTCTCTGAGTATCTACTCAACTCTGTAGACCAGGCTGGCCTTGGACTCAGAAATCCACCTGCTTCTGCCTCACAAATGCTGGGATTAAAGGCATGCACCACCACTGCCCAGCAAGGGATAATTCTAAATGAGCAAGTAAAAGACTCATATTACAAAAGCTTCAAGTTGTTGAAGAAATTACTTGAAAGAAAATAATCAGAAAATAATAAGATCGCCAATTCTCATATACTGGTAGAATTAACATAGTAAAGATGGCCATCCCATCATAAGCAATTTCAGATTCAGTGCAAAATTGATCAAAATTTCAAAACAATTATTTACAAGAAAACAATCCATTTCATATGAAAAAACAGAAAAAAATCAAATAACAACAACAGCAAAAGGATATCTCAAACAATCTTTAAAAATGAAGAACTTCTACATGTATCACTACCCCTGATTTCAAGCTCTACTACAGAGCTATAGTAATAACACCACATGCTATTAAGATAGAAAGAGACGAAGTGATCAATGGAATCAAAGTGAGACTCAGATGGAAATCCTTATAGCTATAGACACCTGTTTTTGTTATCTGTTTTTTTGTTTGCTTGTGTGTTTGCTTTTTGGTTTTGGGGAATTTTTTATTTTAATATCTAGCATCTAATTTTTTAATTATTTACTTTGTTTTATTTTGTTTATGAAGCAAAAGAGAATCTTCAACTAATGGTGCTACTCTAACTGGATGTGTGCCCTTAGCAGAATTCAGATAAATCTATATTTAGCACCTGTACAAAACTGAAGGCTACATGGATCAAGGAACTTAACATCAAACAGCTTACAGAATAGGAAAAGGCTACGCACATTTGAAAAATATCTACAATATATAAAGAAATCAAAAACTACACATAACAGAACAAATAATGCAAACAAAAACAATATGCAGATTTATACAGATTTCTTCATAAAAGAATGGTTGAAAAATACTTAAAGATATATAAACCATTCAGGGAAATGCAAACCAAACTACTTTGCAATTCCATCCTCATCTAACCTGTTTGAATGGCTAAGACCAAAACAAAAAATGACAGCTCATGTTATGAGAATACAGACCAAGGTAGGAGAGCAAATACAGAGTAAGGTAGTAATATAAACACCTTACAGCCAGTATAGAAATAAATATACTAATTCTTTAGAAAACTCTAATAGGTGTAGCTAAACCTCAAGGTCAGCTTAACTTCAAGTTAAGCTATACCATTCTTTGGAGTATGTCCAAATATGTTTCATTCTGCTATAAGAATACTTGCTCAAATGTGTTCATAGCAGCAGGTAGGGATTGAAACAGGAGGAATTATTTAAATGAGAGAGATAGAGAGAGAAAATATGGAAATTGAAGACTGAAGTAAGTGGGCAATAGGGGGTGATGTGAAAGATTAGTGAGGTGGAACATTCTTGAAATCTATGCACATGCAGAGAGAGAGGAGGGAGAGAGAGAGAGGCAATGGGGAGAGGAAGAGAATGGAGGGAGAGAGGGAGAGAGAGAGAGAGAGAGAGAGAGAGAGAGAGAGAGAGAGAGAGAAGCTAAAAATGTCTGAATTACATAGTGAAGAATATCTGAGTAAGAGGAACCCCAGCTACTGAGTTAGAAAGTTTAGCATAGAGGAAAGGGTACTGCAGCCATACTCTGTAACAGGTTGGATCTGGTGTATGCTGTGAGAACCACAGGTCCAATTTGGTATGTTAAATAAGAACCTCAGTTCTTTGTCCCAGATCGTAAACTCAGAAGCCTGAACCAGCTACCTTATGTAACCAGGTAAGGGTACCATTAGTAGGACTGAGAGACCAAAGCATCCATAAAACCTTCAACCTACAATATGCCCTGCCTATAAGACGGCTAAGAGATTTTTGCTGTGGCCAACCAATGACTACTGTAACTTGGGGCACAGATATGAGAGGAAACCCATGCCTGACACTGTTGGGAGATTGCCTCAATGGCCAAGATTCAGAAGGTGGATTGCTCAGAGGCCTAAGATAAAAACAAGTATGACTGCAATAAATAAATAAATAAGTAAATAAATAAATAAATATTAAAAAGACAAAGATATGATTAAATTATTCATAATGATATTCTGCTTTATTCAAATGTTGATACCTACTCCAATTATCATCATATGCACTTCCTCTATCAACTGATGGGAGCAGCAGAGAGACCCATAGGTAAACATTAGACAAAGGTTAAGGAACCTTGCAGAAAAAGGGGCGGAGGCAGAAAGATCAAGGACATCAGGAGAATATGACCCACAGAATCAGCTAATCAACACTTCAGGACACATTTTTAAGGCTCAGTTATCCCATCGCAACTCTCCTTCTTACCCTGCAACTTTCTCCTTGTCAGCTCCTTACTCCTCCAACCTCCTTGTCCTCTTATACCTGGGAAACCTTAGCCCTGCCTTTGTCTCCTCTCCCAAGCTATTATCTGTTGGCATCTTTATTTACTAATCAAAACTAACTAGGGGCAGGATTCCTTATATTTGGTGGACGCAAGTTAGCATTAGAATACAAGCAGCATTTTGGCAAACCCACTACAGAGTAGAATAACTTAGAAACTTAAAGGGCACTTAGAAATTAAGAGAGCAATAAGCAGAAGGCAGAGGGGGAAAGGACTTGCCATGGGACAAAATAGATCTTTTTTTACCATCGAGACTTACTAAAGAAGACAATGTGTTTTGTTGTCATTTCTGTTGTTTTTTGTTTGTTTTTTGTTTGTTTTCTTAAAAACATGGGTTTAATTTATTTAGCAATAAAAGGACAGAAGGCTCTACTTTCTATATACAATGAAATTTGAAGCTTATTTTTCATCCAGAATGAGTGAGTTCTTTCTGTATTGGCACTTGGTCTTTTTTAGTCCATATGCATAAGTATGGATGTATGTATGTAAGTATGTAATCATGAGATATGTAGCTGGATCCAACTGGAATGAATGAAGATATATGAATATGCATACATAAATTTGTATCTGAATTTATGTGAGTTTATGCATATTTGCATAAAAAGTTTTTCTGTGAGTGATTCTCTTCTGGTTCAATGAAAGTTTACTGCTTCACAACTCCTCCCCTCTTTACAAACAAGACACAAGGTTTCTGGGCAAGAGAGAAAAAAGTCTTAGTAATTAATCCTTTACTTAATGCCCAACTCTTTTCAATGAGATGCTAAACACCAGATACTGCAATTTTTAGCCTCAGATGAACTCAAACAGGAATGCCAATTACTAATTCAAAGTAACTTAGCTTTGATAGGTAAATGTTATTACTATAATAAAAGCAACCCTAAATATCTCCAAATACCAAGTCTTATCCCCACCAGTGCTCTTCCCCCTTGGTTACCTTCAAAAGAGAGCCAGAACTGCTAAAGCAGCTTTCAACAATCTTCCCTGCTCATGGATATGTAGTGTTGGACCCAATGATCCAAAATTGGGGGACGCGCTCCCACAGAAACACTGACAGACAAGGGAATCATTGCAAAAACATGAGGTTTAATGATAATAACCAGTGAACTGGGGCTCCCTTGCACACAAGCAAGAGGAACCTGATGGCAAAGCTGGAAGCAGTTTTTATACAGAGTTTACTAGGGCAAACACAAAGGCTGACCTTCCCAGGTCTGGTCTCTAGGTGACTCAGGTTCACACATTATTTTTATGACAATGCCCAGATTAAGGGCCCAGATTCCTGACCACCTCCCATCCTGGGCCCCTCTCCTGGAATGTGGCTATGTGTTCTGGGCCTTCCTCACCCTTAGGTGGGTTCCCTTCTCTATGGTCTGAGGAATGTTAATCAACCTCTCCCTTCTTCCTCTGAATGTTAATCTAGCAAGTGTCCTCTGATTAAGGAATGTATCCCTCTTGGGATATGTCCTGGGACAGTGGGATTCTTTTAATTTTAAGTTTGGACTGAGACCTGAAATTATTCATTCACCCTTTTTCTTGTGGTTGATTTCAATCCTGGAGTCACAAGTTGTCATCCTGTTGTATAGTGTGATATTGTTTTCTAAGCACCAAACTATATCTTTGCCATTGAATCTTTATCTTTTTCCCACCCCCTGGATGGTCTTCAGTATGTACTTATCAATTTTCTACACCCTTAGGTAACACAGAAAAAGTAACTGTCCCTTTATACACATACACTGAAGGGCCTGTTGCCAACTTTCCTCATCTTGGGATTGCATATGTATGGGGGTTCTTCTAGGACACATCTCAACTTTTGGTGTAAGCACTCTAAGCCACAGTCTCTAAGGCTGTTTCTGGGACACAATTTAGATTTAAAAGTCTCTTGTCCTGACATTTGAATAATTTCCAGATGGTATCTAGGGTGGGAATATCTCAGGAGTCAAGGCCTGCTGCTAACTTACAGAGATCAAAAACAAGGTCTGGCAGCCAGGCACAAGGCAGGTGTTCCACTGTAGTGGACCAAGACATATTTCCAGTGGCTAAGATCACCCACCAAGTCACCTTGGCAAGGTTGTGTAGGGTGTTGAGGTTCATCACAGGAGGGAAGATCCTTGCAGAACAGGTGATCTTGAGATTTAGGGGGTTGCTCAGTTGTCTGGCTATTCTCTAGTCTGCAACAGGTCCAGGTGCCATTCTGAGTTATGTGAAGTCCGGCAGTTTTTCCATCTACTTTAACAGAGGTCGGGATGGTTAACAGCACCAGGAACAACTTCTTTTACTTAATTTACTTGTGTGGAACCTCTGAGATACCTGCATTATACAGATCACTAAGTGCAGACCACAATGTCTGATCCGGAAATTTTATAATTTTGAAAAGTCAATTTTGGGGGGGAGGTGAGTCATGAGCTGGGGTCAAAGGAGTGGGGACTCACACAAGAGGGGCATTCTGGGCTCAAAACAGGGCCAGGACAAGGGACACCACCCAGCCACCACCAGTTTTCAAGGGCAATTTAGTTAAGGTCTCTTTTTAGGATTCTGTTCATTCTCTCTACCTGCCCTGAGCTCTGGAGACAGTACAAACTATGGAGGTTCCAATTAGTCCCCAATATTTCTGACAATGTTTATCTTACCTTAGAAACAAAAGCAAGACTGTTATCTGAATCAATTACCTGGGACACTGGAGAAGATTTCTTCTAATATCTTCTTGGTTATCACAGTAGCTGTTTTCTGATTGGTGGGGAAAGCCCCAACTTATCTAGAGATATCTACAAATATTAGAGTGTATCTGTATTTTCCTGGCCTGACTTCTACAAAATTTGCCTCTCAATGTACTCTAAGATCTTTTCCCCTAGGTATTTTTTTTCAGTTTACTCTAAGCCTCATAAGCCTTTGCTTGCTGTCATACCTTACACTGTTCTACTATCTCTCTGGCCCAAAACTTATGGTCCATTATATACCTTAGATCTCTTGACTGCTAAGATACACTTATCTCTCAAGAGTCTATCTGTGCATTTAGCCTAGTAAATCTTTTGTTTGCTTTCTGGGGAGCATAGTTCTCCCTTCTTATTTGCACCATTGCCCTTTTTTCTTTAGGTAATAGTTGGTAGGGTGGGTAACTATCTAAGTCCTTTCTTCTTCAGTGTGTTCTAAGTGAGGCCATCTCTTAATCTAGTCCCAATCCCCAGTGGGTATCTCTTATAGGCCCATAACTGGGATAGGCTCCTGTAGAGCCATTTCTCGAGCCACTTGATCTGTCTGATTATTGTTTCAGGCCACTGAGTCTCTTCCATTCTGGTGTCCTGAGCAATGGCTACACACAGTTGCTGGTTTCATCAGAGCATCCAAGAGATCTAAGATTTCTTTTGATGTGAGCAGTCCTCTCTCTTGGTATATAGCCCTGTGGACATGGGCTGTGGCAAAGACATACCTGCTGTCTGTGTAGATCTTAATTTTTTTTTTCCAGCTGTTTGCTTTCTGCTCTGACGAGCCCAGGGGTAGGGAGTAGAAGTTCATCCCAGATGACATTTGTGCCATCCACCACAGCAGCTCTGGCTTGTCTCTGATCAGCATGAAAAAACCTGCTTCCATCTATAAAGCAGGTTGTCTTGGCATCCAGCAGGGGTCAGTAGGAGAAGTCTTTCCTCTACCCATGAGTTCTCCTTTTGGGCCAGTTAGTTGCAGCCCATCAGGCAGGAGGTATATCTGGGCCCCCATCCTGGGGAGTAAGTCTTGACCCAACAGAGGGTAGGGACAATCTGGGATGACTATAAATGAATGGTGTACCCAGCCCATCTCTTGGTACACCATTTTTCAGGTAGTCCATGAATACATTTTGGTATCAGTGGCTCTTTGGAACCTAAGATCTTTTCTTGGAAATAGGGCCATCGGCTTGGAGGAGGACCAAGTGTTGAGTTCCTATGTCTACCAAGAGTCGGGTGGGTCCAAGCCCTGTCTACCTCAATTTCTGTTTTCACTCAGAGATAATACCTTCGCTATTTGGAGATGTTTTTCTCAAGGCCTGGAATTTCCTGACCCTGGCTTCAATTGGTTAGAGCACTCTCAGACTCAGCAGCTGGCTCTTTCACTTGCAATGTGCACACTTGTCCTTTTCAAGGAGTTTTCTATCTCCCTTTGATTGGAGTCTCTCTTCTCTGCTTTGTCTTAATTACTATAGCCAAGCTTTTCTGTAAATTCCTTTCCTGTCACCTTTCTTTTTCCCATTTCTCTTTTTATCTTTTTCCTTTCTCTTTCTCTATTCTTTTTTTTTCTATGTCTACCTGTTATGGTAGACTTCATCAGCAACCTACACCAAATCTTTTAACAACTTATCCTGCAGCCCCTCAAGCCTCTGAAGCTTTTTCCTTGTATCTAATAGTCTTGTCTATATTGACAGAATGTCTCTGTGTGCTATTCTAGAAAGGCTGTGGGCAACTCATCTGATCCCTGCTTAACCTTATGTACCTTGTTCAAAATTAGTGGGGCCTCATGAAGCCCCCTGGAGACCTCCTAATGGAATCTGGCACAGGCTTTATTTGCCCTTTACCTTCTGCCATATGAAGGTACCAGTCAGATCTGGTCAGAAGCAACCCGCTGTTGACCACAGCCTGGTCAGTTGATGGTGCCCCCATGTCTGAGGAAACATTCTTTTTTTGCCAGTATCCTCTTTTGCTCTTTGGTCCTGAACAGCACTCCTAACAGCCTAACAGCCAGAACCTACAAGGGTCTTGGGAAAGAAAGGCTTTTATGGGGGAAGGGTGTTCCTCTACTAGATTCATCTGGGTAACTATTTTGGGCACTTGGTCTAGGTGCCCAAGGGGTCCTGGCCTAAAGACTCTTTCCTCTACTGCTTTGATCACCCATATGAAGGTCCCTATGGGTGGCTAGCCTAAGCAGAGAGTAACTAAACTTCTCTTTTTTTTAATACAGATTAGTATCTGCACCAAAATGGAGGCCTATTCTTTTGGCTTTCTGACTCAGGGCAGCCTGTAACTTTTTACAGCAGGTGACCTGTCTGCAATCAGTTTCTTTGTTTCAGAGTCCTCAAGCTGGAGTCATGTGACTTGTCTCAGTGCTACTCACTCACTTTTTTAAAAAATAAAATGTATAACTATAACTTTCAGGTGGATAATCTTAAATCTCTAGTGAATTTTACCACAACGTTCTCACACTAGAAGTGGTCAGCGGCCAAAGTCCCTGCAAGTGGCATGTGGAAAGCTGCCGGGGGCTGCTCTACATATACCAAGCTAGGCAGCTGTTGTTGTGTGCTGCATCTTCACCGCATTGCTTGGGCACCTGGTACCCCAGGGCCGTGCTGCTCACCTGCTGCAAGGTGGAGTCCACGGCAGCAGCAAGTGGGAAGGGACAGAACTTCCTACTCTTGGAGCCCAACTTGCACAGCCGGGTGGCTCAAGAGCACTACACTAGGGGAGCCGCTAACTGAGAACACTCTACATGCAGTGGGCAAGCTGCCTGAACCTCGGTGGCTGCTCTTCAAAGGACCCGCGTCTCTGCTTTGCAGCAGCTCTCTTGCACTGCCTCTATCTCTTTCTCTGCTGCTGGCCATGTTACCTCTTTTTAACTTTGTTTTAATAGTTAAATAGGATGTTTAACACTCTGTAGATTCAGTTCAAAATAACATTAGTCAAAGTCCAAGAATACAAAGAATGACAACCAACACACAGACAGTTTGCCAAGAAAACAGAAAAACAACACAATTAGCTCACCTCTGTCACGGGCCCATAAACCAGGTTATACAGACAGTTCTTGCCCCTGCTACAGGCACAGAAACCAGGTCACACACACCATAGAAAAACGACCAGTGGAAGAATCCAGTAACCAGAAGACTTGGCCAGCCTATACTGGACCAAATCTAAAAGATTTCTAACACCACCAGCAATAAACAACACAAACAGAATTAAACATGGACACACTGCCATGAGTGCAACAAACACCACCCCAGGCGGTGGTCGAAGACCACCTTCAGACAAAAGAGGATCGTTTCTGACCTGATCTCCCAGACAACCAAACTCCGGAGTGTCCTCCAGAGACCTGTAGCCTGTGGCATGCCAACATGTCTGTCCTGCTACTTCCACTACCCGCAAATTCCCTCCTGGAACTTGTAACCAGACCCCATCCCAGGGTCACAAACAAACTGCTCTCCATGGCTTACCCAGTACACAAACAGTCACCCTTGCCACAGACACACAGACACTTCACAGACACAGTACACAGACAGTTGCCCCAACATAGGCCAGACACAAAAACAAAAAACAGTGAGACAGCTCCAAAACCGGGGAACGCACTCCCACAGAAACACTCACAGACAGGGGATTTGCTCCAAAAACATGAGGTTTAATGATAATAACCAATGCACTGGGGCTCCCTTGCATGCAGGCAAGAGGAACCCCAAGCCAAAGCTGGGAGGAGTTTTTATACAGAGTTCATGAGGGCAACCACAAAGGCTGACCTTCCCAGGTCCAGTATCTAGGTGACTCAGATTCGCACATTATTTTTATGACAATGAGTGTCTTCCATATGCCCAGGTTTACCACATTAAGGGCTCAGATTCCTGACCACCTCCCATCCTGGGCCCCTCTCCTGGAATGTGTCTATGTGTTCTGTGTTCTGGGCCTTCCTCACCCGCAGGTGGGTTCCCTTCCCTATGGTCTGAGGAATGTTAATCAGCTTCTCCCTTCTTCCTCTGAATGTTAATCTAGCAAATGTCCTTTGACTAAGAAATGTGCCCCTCCTGGGATATGTCCTTGGACAGTGGGAATCTTTCAATTTTAAGTTTGGACTGAGACCTGAAATCCTACAGTAAGATTAACAGTAAAAATGACCATTTTACCAAAGCAATCAATAGATTAAATGTTAACCCCATCAAAATTTTAACATAATTTTTGATAGACCTTGAAAGAGCAATTGTCAACTTCATATGGAAAAATAAAACACTTGGGACTTTAAAAAATATCTTCAATACATAATAATAAATAAATAAATAAAATCTTTGGGAGAAAAGTTTCCTGACTTTCAGTTGTACTAAAAAGCAGCAGTGATAAAAATTACATGGAACTGGTACAGAAACAAACATCTTGATCAATGAAATTGAATCAAAGACCTGGACATAAACCCATATACCTATGGACACTTGATTTTTGATAAAGAAGCCAAAAACATAAATTGGAAAAAAATAAAGCATGTTTAATAAATGATGCTGGTCAAATGATGTCTATATGTAGATGAATAAAAATAGATCCATATTTATCACCCTGTATAAAACTCAAGTCCAAGTCAATATACAACCAGGTACACTAAATCTCATAGAAGAAAAAGTGAGAAATACCCTTGAATGCATTGGTACAAGATACAATATTCTGAACAGAACACTAATGTGTCTGGGGCAAAATAAACAATTGATAAATGGGACCTCAGGAAAGACAAAAGATACTGTCAATTACAAAAAAGGCAGCCTACAGATTGTGAAAGGATCTTTACCCACCCTCTATCTGACAGTGGGCTAATATCCAAAATGTAAATAGAACTGAAGTTAAACACCACCTACCCAAATAACCCCACTAAAATATGGAGTACAGACCAAAACAAAAAAATTCTCAACAGAGAACTCTTGAATAGCCAAGAAGCACTTACAGAAATATTCAAAATCTTTAGTCATCAGGGAAATGTAAATCAAAACAACATCTTGCAGCAGAATGACTAAGATCAAAAACTCAAGAGATTGCATATGCTGGCAGTTATGTGGTACATTGGGAACAGTTCTTCATTGATGTTGGGGGTACAAACTTGTACACTCACCTTGGAAATCAATTTGTGTGTTTTTCAGAAGTCTAGGAACTACAGGACAGCCTCTGGCCCCAACTATGATCCCTTCCTGATAAAGCCCCCATCCTTACCACACAGATTCTGATTAGGAGACCTGGTAATCATTCTGAGACTGAAATTGGAGCCTGGCTGGAAAGAACTATGTAATGTAATCCTAACCACACCAACATCAGTCATGTTAGATTGGGTCCTGGCTTAAATAAACCATTTTCACATAAAACTTGTCAACCCACATGCAGATCCAAATGACTAAGCCTCAGAGATCAGCACTGGACTATGGCTAGCACTCACTCAAAATATTCACTTAGGCTAGAAATTTAAAAACTCTTGCCTCACACACTCTGCTGTGCCCTAAGTGATGGTGGTTCCTGACAGGTCTCCAAAGATTCCATGTACCTGTTCCTCATACTTTCTCTGCCTTCTAGGAGATCACATCTCAGCAGGCACAAACCCTCATCAAGCTGTTTCCATCAAATTGATACTTCTAGACCCTGTGAGAACCCCAAGACACTTTGAAAGAGTTACAGACTTTGACATTGACTGGTCCAGTGAGTACCACCCTTCCCAATTTTAACCTAAATCTTTTCATCGTGGCCAGATACATATGGAAGGATCTGAACCCAGAAAGCAAACCCTGTTTGACACCACAGCAACTTGCAGGAAGGACTGCCTGAACAACAGTTTGCAACCATCCAATTCTATGCATGCCCATAGACAAATGACTATGGGACTTTTGCTGGTACAAAAGGCTTCTTTTTTTCCATAAAGGAATTGTGAGATCAATGTTCCTTGGTTATATAATAATTGGGATCTTATCCACATAGGCAGGACAACTCCATCAAAATAAGAGAAAAATGAAAAAAGATCAAAAGGTGGAAGGCTGTAAAGGTTTGAGGCTTAATGGTATATCATGGACACAAAAGGGGACTCCTCTTCCACATATACCAACAAATAGTTCTTCCTGGAAGCCCCAGTTCCCTGGATTCTGTAGCTATAGAACCAGTTGCACAAGCCATGCCAATACCTGTCCAGAAAACCACTTTCAGCTGAAGTTTAACATTCTTTCTCCCCTATAAAACTCAGTCTCAGCCTGTCATCATGCCCCACCCTAGGGCCTTCAACTTTACCTTTAATTTTATTAAATCTACCACTAACCTCACCAGAAAAGATTGTTGACTCTGCCTGGACCCCAGGCCACCATACTACACTTGTTGAGCTACCACAGAAAATTTGTCAATACCTCTAAAACGGCCACGAAGTAGTCCCTGAGGAATGTGCTCAGTCCTCACCATATATATAATTATATGTAATAGGAACAGGGAAAAGACTAAATATCCTCCCTCACATTAAGCATATTTGCAATCACGTACATACTTACCATAGAAGACAACAACTTCTACCTCAACCCCCCCCCCTTATGGAACTTGGTTTGAATGCACCTGAGGCTTAACCCTTTGTTTCCATCCACAGGTACTTCAAACTTCCTGCTTTTATGTTTGGGTTACCTTGTATCTGAAAGTTTTCTACCTTTTTTAAGTACCTATATGGAGATTTTCTTGGATAATCACAAGAAATGACAAGAATTTGGGGCCTCAATAATCTTACTTACAATGTTAGTGGGGTCTGGCATAGCTGCGGAAATTGGCACTGGTGCTACATAGCCTTAGTGAAAGAAGATCAACACTTCAGGTCCAGAACAACCTTATAGACTCAGATCTACCTCAATTAGAAATTTTTTTTCCATCCACTTAGAATAGTCATTAGATTCATTAGCTGAAGTAGTAGACCAAAATAGAAGAAGATTAGTCTTCCTGGAACAGGGAGGCTTCTTCCAAGCCCTAGGAGAGCAATTTTGTACCTTTTTTTTTTTTTTTTTTTTTTTTACTTTTTTTTTATTTTTTTATTGGATATTTTTTTTTTTTACATTTCAGATGCCATCCTCTTTCCCCATTGTTCCCTCCCTAGAATCCCCCAATCCAATCCACCCATCCTCCTTTTTGCTTTATACCATTTTAGTTACATGCAAGTATTAAGGTCAGTTCTAGTTTGAGAAACTAACAATGCAATAGATGCAAATAGTCAAGGAACAAGCAAGACAATAAACACAAATAGTCAAGGAACAACCAAGGCAATAAACAAAATTCTATGAACACTCCTGTGATCACTGTTTGAAGCTCAGGCATTATCAGAAACTGCTTGACCATGGTCTACAGAAGGTCATAGAAAAGGGCCTAAACTCACACAACAGAATCAAAACTAGTTTGAATCATGATGATCTTGGTCCCCTTGACTGACTACAATAATATCAGCATTGGTATAAGCAACCCTGATCTTGCTAACTGTCCTAACCTGTGGACCCTGTGTGGTAAATGCACTAGTCAAATTTGTTTGCAAATGTAACTCTGGCAGTTTAGTTTTTATGTCTGACAATCACTAAATAAATAATTCAATCTCATCACTCAAGAGACAGACAACCTAAATAGGCCCTTGATTCTGCCATGGTATAAACTTAAAAGACGATGAGAGGGACACAATTCTTTTTTAGGACCAGGCCTGATTTCAAAAGTCATCCATTCTAGGAACTGACCATAAAAGTCCTCTGAGTCACCAATGCCAGAACTAGGCCATAAGTCATCAGCTCCAGGAACAGACCGGTAAATTCCAGAATCAAGGCTGTGAAATCTTCCATCCAAAGAGCAGCCTGGAGATAACTACAAGAATGGAGAGACATCTTATCTCAGGATGGACCATCTGTGCTGGACATCCTTATATGCTTTGGGTATCTCATCCTATGGATAATTGTTCATGACACAGGAATGTAATCCATTTACTACCTGGACATACTGCAATCAGAAACTGCCCCATGTAACATCCCTGGCACCCACCAATGAAGTATTAGATTAACTTATCATAGCTAAAATTCCCCTAGTGTTCTATATTAAGACCTGTGTATCTTTGTCTGGGGTTGTCACCATTTTTTTTAAGTGGCTAATCCTGCATGAAGGCTTCTTTTTTTTTCCCAGAATAAAAACACTCCTGTAAATTGCATATAAAAGTGGAAGTCTTCCGTGCTGGACTTATGTACTTAACATTTTTTTTTCATACAATATATTGTGATTAAAGTTTCTCCTCCATCTTTCACTTGATCTTTGTTGTTTCTTTTATTTTTAAAACATTGGTCCCCTTTCAGTCTATTAAGCTCCTTGTTAATGGTTACTTTTATGGTTTCAAACAATAAAGGACTTTTAATCAAGAAAAAATAAGCACAGGAATTACACTTTCAAATATTTTTCTTTTGTTTTAATATTTTCTTTGAAAAAAGCATAGCATATCTTTGTACTGTCATTGATATTTTACTATCATTGATTTAATCTCATTGAAGGTTCCATATTCAATATTCCATATTCTTTTATTGACATCAGTGTCAATTATTTTTAACATTATTTTAACACTTTCCCAATTTTTTTGAATTCAAATTGTATTAAAGCTTTCAGTTATTCCTTCTATATATTGACTTTTATGGAAGCTGTTAATTTAAAAACAGTCTATTATTTCAAACACTTCATTTTATAATACATATGGTAACAACACAGTACTCCTAAGTATTTGTTTCATTGTGGTTTTTTTTTTTTTTTCAGAATAAACAATGCATATATGAGTGGCAGTCTTTTGTGCTGCACTTTTGTGCTTCACATTTTTTAACTTAACATACACTTCATCTAGAAATGTTGTTTTCCAAAATTTTCTACTAGAAGAGATCACAACAAAATTAAACAAAACAAAACAAAACAAAACGAAACAAAACACACACAGTGCTTCAGTTCAAGCCATTTCTGCAGCCTTGTATTGACTGCTCCAGTGACTCCCCCACAAAAATCCTGAGCTCAAAAAGGAGATAGTTCTCTAATGTCCAAAACATTAGAATTCTCCAGAAAAAAAAAAAAACATGACACCTCCCTTCATATTCTTTCCTGGTTCACTTTTCTCATTTCTTTCCAGAGAGCACTGTAAAATAAACTTCCTACTAGCCTGAGAAATCCTATTGTGATTTTTCTCATGGAAGTCTTTTTAATGAATAGATTTTCTTATGCATCTATTTCTATATGCATCCAGCTTCTTTTAATTATAAAATATTCTCAACCATTGTTACCTATTATAATTACTTTTACTAGTTGAATTGTAACTGCTATTTATTATTTGCAATATTTTTAAATATAAAGAGATTTTAACTCCTAGAACTTTTCCACTGAGTACTTAATCTAGGTTCTACAACATACACATTTAAATATTCTCATTTCAATTTCAATGTTTTTGAATTATGAGTCAATAATAAGACAAAAATAGATATTAGAAAAAAGTAATGCATTTTCTCTTATTCTCTATTCTTTGAGTAAATACAATAAATGTATTAATTTACAAATGTCCATCATGATAAATAAAAGAAATAAAGCATAAGAACCTTAACATGCTTTTATTTCAGTAAGGTAAAATATTGCCATTTTAAACAAACCCTCTGTTTATTTGCTTTTTACTTTTACCATATCTTTCTATAAAGTAATAACCTGCTTTAGTAATGCTCAGCAGTGTTGTCTGACATGACATTGTTAAAATACTATCGTTCCCTAGTGTCACCACATGTATTACTCACAGACCTCAGATTCTATTTCCATCATTTTTGTCTTCAAGAAAAAAATTCAACTGGTCCCTCTTTAAGTAATTATTTATTTTAAATCATATAGTTATTTTCAATAAGAAAGAGAAAATATATCAAGAATCTTTTTATAAAAATGAAGATATGCAAAGTGTGCATTTGTAACATCTGGAATGACCTTAAGTTGTTTTCTTTTTGTAATGTTATGCCCATTTTCTAAGATGCATTTATCTTTTCAATAATAAAAGTAATTTGAAACAGAAATGCATTTTCCATTATATTTTACTGTATATACATTTATTCAGTTGACCGATTTCAAATATTTTCAGGTTAAAAATCTTTGAAGAGATACAAAAAAGTCAAATGAACTTTTCAGTGTTAAATAAAAATTGTGTAGATTATTCCTTCACTAAATTTTGTAAATTATTGCCAGGAAAGTGATCTGTTTATACTCATAAATTAATATTTGCAAAATATCACCCTTGACTGCTTACAGACTGGTCTTGGACAAATCTCTTTATGCTACACTATCTACATGAGGAGAGGGTCAGGAAGAGAGATGCTTGAGACATCAAAATAAGGAGTCCCAGGATTTATTGCTAGACTGAAAATTCTCAAGTATCCAGGGATTAATTCAAGTTCAGGAAGACTAACATTATTTCTTAGGAAACATTTGTTCCTTTTCTTACTTTAGATCAACAATAATTTATTGTACATACATTAATAACTTTGACAAAACATTTACCGTACAGTTATTCTGATGTAATAAGTAAAATCTGATCAACTATTATCACAGAATAAAAGTGCAAGTGAATACCTACCTACCTTCGTACCTACCTACCTACATACATACACAAAGCACACTTGTGAGACTTACATCTACATGAAGGCACAGAGCACTTTCAGCACAGACGATACCCAAATATTAGTTACTTTGTACCTTATATTTGAAAACACATAAAAATATAATGGCATCATTAACCCATTTTGTGTCAGTTATGTTAATACATCAGAGTTATGATAATTGTTATGATAATACATCAGAGTTAACTGTGAGAATTTGGGTATCTAATTCATGTTCGTTACTTAATAATGTTTTAATTATAATGATTAGATGCAATTGGGTTTGTAATTATAGATGAAATATTGCCAAAGTTGTAAGGCAAAATAACTTAATCTGATTTCCACAGAAGTTATGTGTTATAGTTGACTTTTATAGTTAAGTGTGCATATCATTAAGATTTCATTATTGCTTATCATGTGAATAAGCTACATCTAAAAGATTACAAATTTTGAATATATTATAAGGGTCTGATAACTTCGTAAATAATAGTGAATGTATCAGTGACATGATCCTTGAAATGATTTTTAAAATACACATAAAAAAAGCAAAATTTACCTCAAAATTATAAGCAAAATTATAAACCAAAAAGTTGCATGGTTAGTAGTTCATATTATTGAAATAATAAATGCATGAACAAGGTATCTGTGAAGACACTTCATAGTGTGCTGTCCTACAGAATTTGGACAACCATGAAATGGAAAAGTGTGGAGAGCTTTTGGGGCTGCTTGACAGGAATCTGACATTAACCAAGGACAAGAAAATGGGCTTCAGGCAGGAATCTGACATTTGGCCATGACAAGAAAGTAATTTCAGGCAAGAATCTAAATATTAGGCTAGAACAAAGAAGTAGGCTTCAGGCATAAATATGAATTTGGGCTAGGACAGGGAAGTAGGCTCAGATATTTTGGTCATCCTGATAAGCCTTTAGAAACAAAGATCATGGGACTTTGTTTGTCGCCTTGCTTGTTTCTTGACTATTTGCATTTATTGTATTTCTAGTTCCTCAACCTAGAACTGACCCTAAGACTTGCATGTAATTAAAATAGTATAAAAGCAGATTGGGACAAAATTGGGCAGCCTCAGCCTCAGAACTGACTGGGATCATGCTGCAGTGTTGTCTAATTGTCTGTTTTTATTTTAATCCTCACTTCTGTGCGGGAGAATCTGTTGAATGCCTGAGCTGGCTTGGTCAGAGAAGTACATAAGAAGCTACCAGGAGTTAGTAGAAAACTGTGTTGCTTAAAGATATTATTTAAATTGAGTAAAGTAAATAACAAGAAACAAATTTGTTTCTGATTGAGAAACAAATATTTTTGAGAAGAATAAACTGAAAGAAAATAGGTAAATATACTACACAGGTTATAGGAAAGATCATCTAAAAATATAATAAAGTTGTTATAAAAAGAAAAGAATCAATTAATCAACTGGCAGGTTGCCAGGAAAAGATAGCCAAGAAAAAAGGCAACCCCAAGTGACATG
This sequence comes from Arvicanthis niloticus, assembly GCF_011762505.2. Classification (NCBI taxonomy): domain Eukaryota; kingdom Metazoa; phylum Chordata; class Mammalia; order Rodentia; family Muridae; genus Arvicanthis; species Arvicanthis niloticus. The sequence goes on from NC_047670.1 coordinate 24,953,479, forward strand.
TTGTTGGACTAAGTTTAAGAAGGAAATCACAGGGCTATTATTTGAACAGACTAACAGCTAAGATTTCAGGAAAGAACACTAAAAGTGAAATATGGAAAGTTATATGAAACATAATTTATTTAACCCAGATGAGAAAAGTTGGCCAGTTGCAATAAGGAATGGTTTTATAAGGGACAGCCACGCTCTCAATATACCTTCAAGTTAGGAAAAGTAAGAAACTATGGAAAAATATGAAGAACTTTATATTCTTTTTTACACTGACATTAATTCTATTTATGTATTTTAATTGTAAAATCATGAGTTTATTTATCACATGTGAAATTTCTTCCCTGAAGGGAACCATGCAAGTACATAGTCTCCAATAACATGCTCACAGGTGAGTTACTCACAATGCAGATATGCCAGAAACATAAAGATATTAAAGTGGGACTGGGACCTGGTAGTAAGAGAGAGGTAACTTCCAGAGGCAGGAGGATGAAAAAGAACAAAAGAGATGAGTGTGACTGAAATGTATTATATACATATATATAATTGTCTAGAATAAGAAAATATCAATATTAAAATAAACTTAATACCTAGTGAGTTTATAAAAAGATAAGAAGAAAGAATATATTAGGTGGAGGTGTAGTCAGGTATGGGGAAAGTGAGTGTCTCCTTCAGCCCATGCTAAGGCATCTCTTCCCTCTGAGGGACCAGCCACATGATGGTAAGGATGTTCCCTTCATAGTCATGGAAGCATGGACTTGACATTAATTTGTATACCCTGTATATTATGCAAACTTCATTATGTTTTGGCAAGTACAACTATATTGATCATGGGCACTGCATTATATTCTGTTTCTGATAAAAGTAAAAAGGTCTGATTGCTTTTAATAAAATTATCATAGTTTACATTTTGGAATGTACCCACCAACCCACCTGGTTTCATTCTTCTTAACCATATCAGGTGACTTTGGCCCAGAAAGCAAGCATGGGATCTCACAGTTCTCATATATTTTCATGTCATTTTTATTGAAGGTAACTAAAAATTGCTTCATGTGTATATGTGTGTGCAAATGTGCATTTATGCATATTTGTTTGTGTCTGTGTATCTACATATGTGCCTGTGCTGTACAGTATGGCTCACAGGGGACAGATAACTTCTGGGAATCACTTTTATACTTCCATTGTAAAGCTTGTCAATAGTATTAAAATTGTTTAAGGAATGATGAGTGTTTAGCTAATATATAGACAGACACATTTAAATACAGACACATTGTTTTAAGTGCAGCAAATATTTAAAAATTAATCATTAGTAGTTCAATATGACTATTAACTATAAAGCTAAACAATAGAATCTTGAGAGAGTCAGTAAGATATAAGGACACCTACTCTTAAAACAAAGATATAAAGATTCAGATTAAACAGAACATGCCTAATGATTCAAGGTTACACAGAAGGCAAGAGTTCAACTACTACAAAATAGAATTGTACAACATAAGACAAATAATTTTATGAACACCTCATACATGATTTACCATTTAATAGTGTAACAGTCCAACTCTGCAGTGACTAAGTATGTGTTTATCAATAGAGCCTTTTAGATTTTCTCATGTCTATTTTATAATTAGAGCTATAAATACACAAATGCCATTATTCACATAAGGTATGTATCTTGAAAAACGCAAACTCTAAGAAAATTAGAGAGAACATAGTATTTGGGGTATAGTATAAAAAATTGAACTGATTTGCCCAGCCCTCTGTTAATATTTTTTTTTGTGCCCTGAAACTAACTAGGTGTTTAAACAGATTTAGTTTACAGCCCATGTCTCCTGGGTTGAATTTGATGACTGAATTTATTTTGAAATAAAGTAGTGTTTCATAGGCACTTTCCCTATGCCTGAAGAAGAATAAAGTAAAATATTTTATATGCAAGATTACTAATTCCTATGTTGAAGTAAGTTTTAATAGATATATTATAGTTAATACATTTTTCTTCAGGAACAAAAAGTGTTAGACTTATTTTTTGTATAACATATATGCAACTTATAATTATTTTTGTATTCAAGCTGTGCCTACTAGATCACAATTAACTAACTTAACAAAGTTAGCTCTTTTGCTCAGACTAATGCAATTTGTACTTATAATGCAGCAGCAGGATAATAATTTGTAACTCCCATAAAATCAATGTTTTTAATAGCTATGAAACCAAAGGAAATTAAAAAGGAGTTCATTAAAAAGTTCTGTTTGAAAAGCATAGTGCCACATTTCCTACGTTAAATATTCTTTAGGACTAAGTATTGCATTCCAAACCTGATTTTTTATTTAGAGATCCATCATTTAGCAGACTAGTAAGTGGCAAAAATATTATCCTACTTTATAGCAAAACACTTAATGTCATATCAAATCATAAGTTAAATTTTATTTTTGATGAAATAATGTTACCAAGGATTTATTTTCAATTTTAACTTAAAGCTTTAGCAAATTAAAATGTAGAATTAAATCTTTTGTGGAATATGTAAAATTTCCCTTTTATTAAACAGCTACAACCCGAGACTTTAGGAAGGCTTAACATGACATATCCAAATTCAGAGACTGAGATTCCTTTATCTAATCAGTTCTTTCCAATTCTTTCTAAAGAAAAAAAACCAATATTTTCTAGAGTATACAATTACATAATTTTTATTTCTATTACACTATTTAGTTTCTATTACACTATTTAGTTGACCTGTGTAAATCCCCATGGCCCCACATTGTGGTTATTCTTTTTTTTCTGTACATTGTAAAGATTTCTGACTTTTATATATTTTCTGAACTTAAAAATCTGTTCCATATATATATATTAAACTAACATGCTGCATAATAGATGGAATTCACAAAAGAAGGATTTAACTTCAAATGACAATTAACTAGATAATATCTTTTTAATTTCTATTGACAAAAATAAACATAGTTTAAGAAAAATTAAGAAGCTCTGAGCCACAAGAATATGGACATGATTAATGTTTTACGCATCTCAGCCTCTCTCGTGTAAGTCATATATATATATATATATATATATATATATATATATATATATATTCATTTTATTGATTGTCCCTATGCAGAGGCCTGCCTAATACAGTAATTGACTAAATAAAATTACACAGCACAAATTTTAGATATCTGGCCATAACTCCAAGGAATAAATTAGAAAATTATTGTTTTATTTCAAGGGAACATTTTAATATTTAAAATGTAGCTGATGTTACATTAATACTCTTCTTTCTTAATGTAGTACAATCTCTTTTAATGTGATTAAATCTATCCATCATAATAATAGAAAAACAATAACAGATGTATGACAGTCGCATCTTATGACAATATTGCTAACAAGAAAAAGGAAACCTAAAGGGAATTATTAATGTCACCTGATGGGATTTTTTTATGCCCTCATTTCTTTTGTGCATTATTAATCTCTCCACTTAAAGAGCTATAATAAGTGCCACCAAACTATGAGTTATAGTACACAGTTTGACAATTATTTTGTGATTGAATCTATTCTACTTAATCAGAAAAGCAAACATAAAAATGTTCTAACTCTAAGTCTGTCTTCTAATTTTTCAACAGCATTCTATTAATTTCACTTTAGAGATACATCTTTATAAGTTGTGAATTGAAATGCTTTCTTATTTATCATATAGTTTCTTTATTCTTTTTATTTTTTGATATAACTATTTGAGTCTTCTTTGTTGACATGATTATTCAAAAACCTGTTAATGTTTACTATGAACATATCTACATTTATTCATGCAGAGATTTTCAATATGATACTAATTTTGTTTGTGTGTGAAAATAAATAACACTTCAAGAGTAACTTTGCCAGAATATAATAGCCAGAGGGCATGGAAGATGTAAAGAAAATCAAGCCTCCTAAATGAACATGAACAAAGCAGTATGGAAAGAATTTGAATGGTTTTGTACCAGGTTCTCTGTGCTTATATTATGGTTTCCAGCTTAGCATTTTTATAGGATTCCTGAGCATGTGAACAAGGGAGATTCTTGTGCCCTCTCTTGAGCTCATTTTCTTCTTTTGTATGTAATGTCTGACTTTGATGTGATACTTTTTCTTTTATATCATTATATTTTATTGAATTATTAATTTTATTTAATTATACTTAATTTATTTGTTATTTAAACAAAAATAAGTGAATAAATAAAAATTTAGCCACTAGGCTAAAAATTAACAACAGAACTATTATGTCACCTACTGGGAGAGAGAAAATCATTTTTCTTGACATAAGTATGTCAATTACTCCAGAACAGGCCCCTTCTTCAGTTTGTAGGCTTTCTGTATACACTTTTATTTGGATACAGTTTGGTGTTTTTGTTTGCTTGTTTGTTTGTTTGTTTGTTTTCATTTATTTCTTTTCCTTTGGAGTGATATAATCTGTTTTTCAGATTTAGGACATTTTGTTGTTGTATTAGATTTTGGGTTTTCTTTCTTAGAAAGAACTTGAAGTTTTGCAGGCAAGGTGAAAAGAGAATATGGAAAATTTGGAGAAAAAGGATATGATCAAAATATATTTAAATTTAAATATTATTACAAAAACTAAAAGTATATATTTAAATAAGAAAAGGAAAAAAAAGACTAAGCTTCCCAAAAATGAAGAATGCAGAAGCACTGAAAAAAATGACAATGTATTTAAAACAAAGATTACAATGTTATGACAGAAACACACATATCAATATTAATTAAATTTTTATTGACAAAAGTTTCTTTTGCAGTACATATGAGTAATTGTAATTTAATAATATACTATACAAATAAAATATAATAAAATTAATTATATACCCCATATTATTTAGGAAATAAAAATAATAATATTTTATATATTCATATTGTTATTTTTTAGTTATTTCCTGTATCTTATGATTATCATACAATTTCATTATTTATCCCTTCCTTTTCTTCACTCCAAACTATCCCTTATAATCCACTTGCTCTTGTTCAAATTCATGGATTTCTTTATTTATTCATTTATTATTAATTGTTGTTATATGCATATAGGTATAGACACCTATATTCTTAAATATAACAAATTAATTCAATATAGTGTCACTTGTATATTTTCAGGGCTATCCATTTGATATTGAATGACTACTTACAGTATTTTTTGCTATGGAAGACCTTCTTTCCTCTCTCAGCTTTCCTTAGATCCTGTAGTTAGTCTTTGGAATGGAGGAAGGCTTCCACGTTCTCCTCATTCACTTGCCATGTCTATTATTGTTCTAGTGTACCCTCTCTTTCAATAAATTTAGTCCTAAAGTAAATGTATTGTCTTCATTGGATTTTTCAGTATTCAAACCATTTCTGCCATTTTTTAATTCTTACACATTTTTGCTTTTCAAGTAAATATTTAAACTATAAGAAATCTATTTTCATTCAAATACTATTTTCATATAATTTTAAAATTAAAAGAGATTGTTTATATTTTGTTAGAATTAAAATCTAAATTTATACTCATTTATTCATTTCTGATTTTTAATTTATCATTTTGCTTGATTTCACACACTTTTATCCCTAAGGCTTTCTGCTCCTCAAGCATATTTTCAGGCCTTTACTTTGGTAATTCATCACATAGAAGAAATTGGCATTAAGAATGTTAAATATGCTACGGAAGTATTTAAATAAATGCATTCCATCAGTTTATAGAGTTCTCACTTTTGTCATAGACTTGTATTATGTAATAAAACATGTATGGTAACAAAATATATAATCTACATCACATATGTATGTATATAACCTTTCTCTATTACCAATCCAGGATTACATCAATGTTAAAAAAAAGAATATCAAGTAAAGTTTGAGCTACACATATACACAGTATCTATGCCAGTCACTTGAGTGTCATCAAGCCATCAGTGACGTCACACTTAAGGAAGATTTACTAATCCCAGTTCCAAAGTATCGAATAAAATTATATATATATATATATATATATATATATATATATATAATTTTATTCATATATGAAAATATATATTCAGCCCATTAAATATATAACATATATTTATACATTGTTTTATTATATATGATTACTTGCTTTATAAATATCATAAAATAGAAAAAAACATTGAAAACTATATTAAATATCACTAATCCATTAATTATAGTACTATTGTTATTACAAATTTTTCTTATAAAATTATACATTATTTATATATAGCCTATATACAGCTATACAGCATATGTGTTGTTATATATGTCAAATATATATATATATATATATATATATATATATATATGCACTTAGTCATGCTTCTCTATCACCACAATCCATTTTTCACCTGATGCTTTCAGAAACATTGTTAAAGAAGGAGAACAAAGAATCTTTTCTGATTACATTTTACTCTCATTAAAATAACGTTGGAATTAAATAAAATGTTTTTATTTAATTCTACACAGTGCTGCTTATCTAAGGTTTTAATAAAACTATGTCTCAGCTAGGCATGTGAGTGTCTCTAATCCCTGGAGTTAGAGGCTCTTGGAACCTTGTGAGTTTGAACCCAGCCTGGTTAACATAGGCCAGACAAGATTCCACAGTGAGTTTCTGTATCTAAAATAACCAAATTCACAATTTTACCTATGGGTAAGATAATTACTTTTAATTGTATTTCAAAATAAATATAATTGCACATATATATGTGTATATTGCCAGGAGAATATGCTTGAGCTTAATCATGCATCTGTATCATCATCAACACCAACACCCCCTTTTTTCCCAAGAATCAGAATCATTGTAGAAGGAGTGGAAAAAAAATCTAAGAAACAGGTGATAGATGACACCACCTGTAAGAAAAACAATGTTTTCTGAACACAGCAGGACAGTCACAAAAAAAATGAACTAAGATGGTTGTTTTGACAAGATGGAAAAAACTAGTGGAAGCTCAATTGAAGCAAACATCTGAACATGGAGAATAGAGCTGGTCATGAAGTCCAAACTGTAGTGAAGTACCTTTTTCATTTGATAGTTTGGGAGGGAGAAGAATTAGTTTTCCTTAAGGGTTAAGCCACTGGTGGCTTGGCCACACTGATGCAACAGCAACACATACAAAGTATATGTGCAGCTCAAACTGCAATTGATTTTCTCTTTTGTAATATGGATAAAAACATGAGTTGTTAGTACAGAAAGAAGGTTGATTTTTGAAGGATATGAGGGGAATAGAATAAAAATGTGTTTTACAAAAGAGTTACTTTTTAAAAGCAAATGTTGAAGATCATCAATATAAGTAACATACCATTGATTTTTTAAAACTAAGAATTTAGAAATCTACTTCAGGAAAACATACTAGCTTTCCCCCAATAATTATGAAAATAAGTTATTTTAACAAATGTACTGACTTTCCAGATAGTGTTATATTACAATGTACAATAGTTACAATTGCATAATATGTACACTTGGATAAAGGTATCCATTTTTTCTTTCGTTTTCTATTTTACTTCAATACTAAACAATGTTCTCTTTGTACTTTAGAGTTCTAATCAAATAAAGCCATCCCATAAGCAAACAAATAGTAGGTTATCTTCACCTTACAATTATATTTTTATAATTTTGTCTCATGAGCATAATGCAATGTTGGAGAAAATGTATACACCCAAGTTAAAGAGTGTTTGATGAGCAATAGTATTATAATTAATGGAAAGGTGATATTCAATATATTTTTCAATGTCTTCTTCATTTGTATAATATTACTTATGAAATCAGTAATTATCCCAATATACAGTCATGTTGTTTAATTTATTGAAGGGCCATCAACCTAGTTTATATTATATTTAGCTATGAAGATTCTATTCATTGTAATATGAAGATAAATATACAAATTTTTGCTACTATGTTTTCTAGCTTTATTTTGGTAACACTGAAAATTAATTATATTACTTTGGCTTTAGTAATACATTTAAAAACATGAAGTCATTATTTTGACTCTATTAGGATTACTCACATGATGCATTAGTGCACTACAACATCACAATGATGGTGTTTTTGAAGTATTACAATGATACAAAAGCATCACAGTAGCAACCTTACATTATTATTTCTACAAGATGACATTAAGTTGATTCCATCTGAGAACTAAAGAGAATTGTAGTTCTTATAATATTTAGCATGAAGAAATACAATTTGTGAACTATTTATAAGAAAGGAATAAAAATTGAAAGAGAAGTAACATAAGTTATTCAGTTAATTTACAATATAGTGCAGCAAATTATAAAAGAAAAGAAATCTACCAGAAAAAAATACCAGTGAAAAAGAATAAAATGCTCTTTATATTGCCATTGCTACATTGTAAATGAGGAAAAACACATGTGCATTTGCATAAATATTTAATTGAGATCATACAGAATGTGAGTGTATATGATAGAATAATCCAGATTTTCATATTAATTTGATCAATTAATTTGATACACAATTTTGATCAATAAATTGTGTCTAAGAGTATTAAATGAGAAGGCATCACATCTTACATGTAATTTTATGCTTGTTGAGATATTCATACTTGAGTACTATTGTATGTGCAAGGTTTTTACCTATTTCTCGCCCCAATCCTTCAACTCACATTCCCCAAATTTCATCTCAAAATCATGACCTCTTTTGAAATTACTATCATTTAACATATACCCACCACACACTCCCACACATTTGCACACAAAAACACACAAAAATATGCTTTGTGAGCATATTTAATAAAAAATTCCACACCCCATTGGCATAGTGATTGGTGTTTTCATTAGATGACCATATTATTGTGATTTATTGGCTGCACTTTTGTTTTCATGTACAGAAGACACTAACCTGTAGTGGAAAACCTGGTAGTTTGGCTATTACTATCTTTCTCTTCTATTCTCTAAGATCTGTAATTGGTCAAAGTCTAGAGTGTACATGCATGTGGGGTGCAGTGCACGGCCTCAATTGGTACATCCACAGCACAATGCATACATCTAAGGCTAAAGTAACATTATATAAAAGAAGGCTGTCTGAGCCAGATAACAACAGTGCCATACATACAAATGTTCTTGTGTGTGTGTGTGTGTGTGTGTGTGTGTGTGTGTGTGTATGTGTGTGTATAAGTGTGTATAAAGGAGAAATAATGAAACAGATACTCTAGGGTAGGAAATTCAGTTAGGAGAGAAAAAAGAAGATACACTGCAAAGCAGTGTACTAATGTAAGAAATTCTCCAAAAACCTTCTCACAAAATTGAATTATGTGCTTTTTTTCCCCCAACCTCTCACTGTCATATCAATGCTACACAAAGGGGTTTCATTAATTCCTTGCTTACATCTATATGCCTATATATAAAACTATAATTAACTTCATATGCATATATATGTAAATAGGATATAAAATCTCATATATTATACATTATTTTATATTTACTAAATATCTTCTATACTAATATATATAAGAAACCATTACCTGATAACCAAACCTAACCTCTGACTTTCTCTTAATTTTTAGTAACTATTTATTTATTGAAATACTGTTGCTTACAATATTTAACAGACACTTTAAATATCATCAGGCATTGCTGAACTTTTAAAATTCCTCCATCTCTCTATATAGAATTTCAAAAGAGTTCTACATTGATTTTATTTCCTAACAGGGTAAAATGAAGCAATAAAATCACAGACAGGATGTGCTTGACAGTGCTACCATTTTCTCCTCTCTTTATCTTATTTCCCAATGATTTCATGAGCTGACAAGTTGTCTCCTGTAGTGTGTGAATAGCAATTATGAAGGCTCTTCATAAGGTGTGTTTTACATTAACTGGCAGCTCAGCACTCCTCCTAGCTTTGACTGCGTTTGACTCTAATGAAACCTATTGCTGGGATTACAGATTGGAAGGGAATTGATGTTGAAATTACATGAACTAAGCTCAAGAGCAAAGGAAGCAATTTTATTTCATCAAATATTAAACTGACTTCCTCAGTCAGAAATTTAAAGTGAAAATAGTACATAATTTTTGTTAAATATGTATCTATAATTCATTACTCTCTCAAGGTATTCATTATATCTTCATAATAGAGTTATTTTGAAATGTAGTACTTTGTAGGTTTTGAAGGGTAAGATTTTAGAATCTTCTTAAGGTGTATGCATATGTACATGAATACAGTCTTTTAAAAAGATATTTCTCTTTTTAATATGTGTTTGATTGTAACATGAAATGAAATGAATGTGTTAAGATGAAATATTATGTCTATTAATTTCATTTTTGTAATTTATCTTTTGATTAACATTTTTTAAAAAGTTAAGATATGAAAATTTATTTATAGAATAGTTATTTATAAATGTAAAACTTTATAATAATAGACTTGTTCTGATTTGACAGTAGTGGTAAACAGCCATGTGACAAATTTTATATGACTAAGTACAAACCCATACACACTAGTAAAATGTAAATTATTTATAAATAATTATTATTTATTATTATTTATTATTAAATAAATAAAATTATTTATAAATGTAAAACTTTATAATAATAGACTTGTTCTGATTTGACAGTAGTGGTAAACAGCCATGTGACAAATTTTATATGACTAAGTACAAACCCATACACACTAGTAAAATTAACCTCAATAGTAGATGTATTTTTGTATAGATATTAAAAACAAGGATGACTCTGAATTATAGGTTTATAGGAAGTTACATTTATGAGATAGAAATGAGTGTATTCAATCACAGTATATTATTTAATGCAATTGCATGCAAATCCATGAGGATTAATATTATCTTCAGTGATCTTATGAAAACTAATTGTGCAGTAGGGAGTGCTTGCCTTTTTAAAAAAGTTAACATGCTAAATTGGTATCAAGAATTAAGAAACAAGATTATTTCCTGGTCTCCATGGTGTCAAGCATGAACATGATACACATGTATATATGTAGGCAAACATTCATACACTTAAAATACAACTAACTATTACACAATGTTTCCATATTATTGCTGTCAATGTACAAAAGAGAATTATCATTAAGAAGAAATATTGGATTGGAGGACATTTAGAAAGTGGTGTGTACAGTAGAAACTTCCTTAAATCTGTGAGAGTGACTGAACCAAGGACTCATAGTAATAGAAAGTGAGGAATCTGAACTGGTCATCTTCATTCTTTAACAACTGACTAATACTTTACTATGTAATTGTACCACATTTTATTTATACATTCTTTTGTGAAGGTTATAAAAGTTGTTTTGAATTTCAGGCTATTATAAAGAGAGCATCATTGAATAGGATGGAGGAGATACCTCTTTGATAGGATGCAGTATCCTTTGCGTGTATGATCAAGAGTGGTATTGCTAAACCTGGAAGTAGATTGAGTCCCATATTCCTGATGACCTCCCACAATGATTTTCCTAAAGGCTGTTCAAGTTTACACTCCCACTAGAAATGAAGGAGTGTTCCCCATTACTCTACATCTTTGCAACTGTGAGATGTCACTTGTTTTACTGATCATAGTCATGCTAACAAGTAGAAGATTGAATCTTAGAATAGTTTTGCTTGGTATTTTCTTAATGGCTAAGTTGTTAATTATTTTTTGTTTCTCCATCGTTTGAGTTCCCTCTTTTGAAAATCCTCTTTTAAGAGATGTACCCCAACTTTTCATGGGTTATTTGTTATCATGATATATACTTTCTTGAATATTTTATGTATTTTGGATATTAGTCATCTATTGAATGTGGAGTTGGAAAAAACAAAGGAAAGCTAAACAAAACAATGCCCCCCCCCCCCCCAATCCTTCTTCTATTCAGTAGGTTGTCACTCTGCCAAAATGATGGCATCCTTTGCCAGGAAGAAGTTTCTCAGTTTTATGAGGCCACATTTTTTTATTATTGATAATTGTGCCTTGTCTGACGTTCTATTTTCAACATATTTTCCCATGCCAATTAGTTCAAATACATTCCTCACTTTTTCTTCTATCATGCATAGTGTATCTGGTCTTATGTTGAGGCTTTTTGATTCATTTCAAGTTCAGCATTTTGCATGCTAATAAGTGTGAATATAGGTAGATTTCTCTACATGCAGCCATCCATTTTGACCAGCACCATTTGTTGAAGATGCGGTTGTTCCCAAGTGTATACTTTTGTACTATTTATTAAACTATTGATTATTTTGTACTATTTATTTATTTGTTAGTAGATATGTGGATTTATATTTTGGTCTTCAATGTAATTCCATTGATTGACATGCCTGGGTTTTTGTTGTTGTTGTTATTGCTAGATTTTGTTTTGGTTTTGCATTCAACACCATGCTGTTTTTGTTACTCTATCTCTGTAGGACAACTTGAAATCAGTGGTGCAAATACCTCTAGAAGTTCTTATATCATTCAGAATTGTTTTTACTATCACATTTCTCTCTCTCTCTCTCTCTCTCTCTCTCTCTCTCTCTCTCTCTGTGTGTGTGTGTGTGTGTGTATGTGTGCATGTGTTTCCACATACAATTGAAAAGTTATTCTTTCATGTAATGTGAAAAAGTGTTTTGGTGTTTTGATGGAGACTGCATTGGCTCTCTTAATCAGTTTTCGTATCTTAGCCATTTTGATATTTGAAAAATAAAAAGACCAACAATTGATTCTGGTGATTGGAAATTCATTAAGCTTTTTCAATTTTTTTCACCTATAGATGCAGATATTGTAATAATCATTATTTGAAAATGAAAGGTTTAATTAATTAATTTTGCAATTATTTATAATAAGTTACTTCTCAAGTATTAAAATTATAAAAATGTACCAATAGTTTGGTTTCTGCTTTTATACTTAGTTATTCTAAACAAGATGTGTATTCAACAAATGTTTATTCACTTTTGGAAAATAAAAAACATGGCTTAATAAATGAAACAAATGAAAAGGTATGTCATAAATACTTCACTAAAAATTAAATTTTATTTTTAGTAATCATGTCTACTATATTTATTAGTCAAGAGATAAAAATGTTTGTTTGGCAAATGCATGAAAGTATTACTTATTTTAATATAGTGTGTGTGTGTTTGTGTCTGTGTGCACAGATAATTTTTTTCTCACTGTATTTATTATCTGCTATAGCAATTATGGGACAGAATCCAGAAACACAATTCAAGTTTCCTGAACACATATTCAAAGTTCCTGGAAGGTTCTATCTTGAGAATAAAAAATTACTAGATTCTGTGCATTTTAGAAGAGTGGCAATCCATTTACATGCTATGCCCTTGTTTCTTTTGAATTTATGTTTTGCAGGTTAAGAAAAATTGAATATAAACTGTAGATGAAGATTGTACCTAAGGATCTATGTATATATTTATCAGAACATAAGTTCCAGTAAGTATTTTCACAGTTAATATGGCAGAGTAGTTTATTTACTTGAAAGTAATCTATTTTGAACATCATTTCTTTTATTCAACAAAGAAATAGAAATTGCAGGTGTTTTAGGGAAAAAAAGCTCAGAAAAAAATATACTTCAGTTTTTCACTGAGGGCAATATATAAATAATGCACAAAATTAAGATATTTATAAATAGTCTATTTCTGGTCCTAAGTAAATTGGTTTCTAGGATAATTATGGAAGACACATTTACATTCATCATTTTTTATAAAACGTTATTCTTTTTTATTATTCTTTAAACTATTTTTATAGTCCAGGCTTTTTTTTTTTATGTCTCTACTGATCCACCCTCTCACTGGTCCTCATCCCATACCTCCCACTGACTTCTCTAAGAGCATATACCCAACCTCCAACCCCTACTTCACCATACCTCCCCACTCCCTAGGCCTCCAAACCTCTTGAAGGTTAGATGCATCATCTTTCACAGACCAGGCAGTCCTCTGCTATATATGTGTCAAGGGTTCCTCATAAGCTGATGGTGGCTCAGTATCTGAGAGTTCCCAGGGATCCAGGTTAGTTGAAACTGCTGGTCTTCCTATAGGGTTGCCCTCCTTCTGATCTTCTTTCAGCTTTTCTCCAATTCAACAACACTGATCCCTGGCTTCCGTCCATTGGTTGGGTGCTAGTATTAGCATCTGACTTTTTCAGGTGCTTTTTGGGCCTTTTGTGGGCAATCATGTTAGGCTCCTGTTTGTAGCATACTATAGCATCATATTGTTGAGCCTTGGGGCCTCCTCTTGAGCTGGATCCTAATTTGGGCTTGTTACTGAACCTCCTTACCCTCAGGTTCTTCTGCATTGTTCTCCCTGCAAGTCTTACAGACAGGATTCTGGGTCAAAGTGTTTGTGGGGGAACAACCCCATTCTTCCTCTTTATGCCATGTCTTTCTGTTGAAGTAATAATTTTAAAAGCAGCTGCTGATATCTAAGTTGTGGGGGCTCTGCCTAGCTCAGCCATTATGTTCTGTAGCCAGAGACCATGTGCATGCTGAAGCTAGAAACGGCCAGCCAGAAACACCAGCCCTGCCACCCATGAGATGCAAGCATGGGAGATGGCTCTGCCAATCGTCCACACTGTCTCCACAAGGCTGGGCTCAGTACAAAAATGAGACTCTAATGCTTAAATGTTAACCAATGGCTTTATATGTTTGGCAAGGCTCAATAACAATATGCCCATACAAAGAGAGTTGTTTCCCAATTAGCTAACCTAAATAAAAGTTGTAACCCATGACTGCTCTCCATACCTGCATGGCTTTCCATCACTCCTACATCTCTGCTCTCTCTAGCTCTTCCTCTTCCTTTTCCTCTCCTTACTCCTCTTCTTCCTTTCCTTACACCTCCCACCTTAGCTCCTCCTACATCTTTCTATTGGAGGTGGACTCTACAAGTTCCTTCTCCCCACTATAGGGCATTGCATCTAAAGTCCCTCCCTTTGAGTCTTGATAGTTTTTCACATCCCAGGTCTTTGGTATATTTTAGAGGGTCCCCCTACCTCCTGATTCCATTGTTTCTGCTGGACCTCAGGGCTTCAGTCCTTTCCCCCCAATAACTGATCATGGTCTCCTCTTCCCATCCTTGTCCCATTTCCCACCCAGGTCCCTCCCTTCTTTCCTCATCCTGTGATTATGTTTTTTCTCCCCTCCCAAGTGAGACTGTGGTGTCCCCACTTGGGCACTTTGGCTTGTTAAATTTTTTTGAGACTATAAATTTTTCTGGGTATTCTGTACATTTTGGCTAATACTTATTAGTGAGTACATATTATACATATCCTTTTGGTCTGTGTTACCTCACTCAGGATATTTTCTAGTTTTATTTATTTGCCTGCAAAACTCATGATGTCTTCATTCTTAATAGCTGAGTAATATTCCATTATATAAATGAACCACATTTTCTTTATCTATTCTTAGGTTGTAGCACATCTGGGTTTTTTCCAGCTTCTGGCTATCATAAACAGGGCCACTATGAACATAGTAGAACATGTAGCCCTGTGGTATGGTGGGACATCTTTTGGGTATATGACTAAGAGTTGTATATCTGGTTGTTCTGCTAGATATATTCCAAATTTCTGAGGAACATCCATATATACATAAGTGACCTCAAAAATTCTATCAGAGAACTTCTACAGAAGATAAATAACTTCAGCAAAGAGGCAGGATATATAATTAATTGAAATAAATCAGTAGCCTTCCTAATTTCCTAATTTCCTAATTTCCTAATTTGAGAAAAAATTAGGGAAATGACATTTTTCTCAATAGTAACAAACAATATAAAATATTTTGGGATAACTCTAACCAAACAAGTGAAAGATCTGTATGCACAACTTCAAGTCTCTCAAGAAATAAATTGAAGAAGTTCTCAGAAAATGGAGAGATATCTCATGGTCATGGATTGGCAGAATTAAGATAGTAAAAATGGCCATCTTACCAGAAACAAATGTACAGAATCAGTGCAACCCCCATCAAAATCCCAACACAATTCTTCAAAGACATGGAAAGAGCAATTCTCAAAATTTATCTGGAAGATCAAGAAAACCAAATAATGAAAACAATTCTTAACAATAAAATATTCTGTGGCATCTTTGACCTCAATTATACTACAGAAAAATAGTGATAAAATCTACATTGTATTGGTACAGAGACAGATACGTTGATCAATGAATTAAAACTGAGAAATAAACATACACACTTATGGACACTTGATCTTTGACAAAGAAGCCAAAAATATATAATGATAAAATAAAACATCTTCAATAAATCATGCTGCTCTAACTAGCAGTCTAGCATTTAAAAAATGAAAATAGGTCCATATTTGTCACCTTGTAGAAAGCTCAACTCCGAGTGAATCAAGCACCTCAACATAAAGCCAGATACACTGATCTAATAGAGAGAAAGTAGAAAGGAGGCCTCAAACTTTTACTCACAGGGAAAATTTTACTAAAATACAATTCCAATGGCTAAAACTCTAAAATCAAGAATTGTTAAATGGGACCACATGAAAATGGAAAGTTTCTGTAAGGTGAAGAACATAATCAATAGGGCAAATCAGTCCACAAATTTTCCAGATTGGGAAAAAAATCTTCACTAACCCCACATCTGAAAGTAGGGCTACTATCCAAAATATATAAAGAACTCATGAAGCTAACCACCAAAAACCAAACAACCCAATCAAAAAATGCTGTATAGAACTAAACAGAGAATTCCCAACAAAGGACTCTCTAATGGCTGAGAAGCACTTAAAGAAATGTTTAAAGTACTTAGTGATCAGAGAAATTCAAATCAAAATGACCCAGAGATTCCACCTTATAACAATCAGAATGGCTAAGATCAAAACCTCAAGTGACAGCACATGTTGGCAAGGATGTGGAGAAAGAGAAACACTCCCCCATGGCTGGTAAGATTACAAACTGGTACAACCACTCTGAAAATCAATCTGGAAGTTCAGAACTATTTAAGTCATTTAAATTTGTTCTCTAGAGACATTTACAAAAGTATTATGTAACTTCCAAATCCTCTATAATTTATATTATATTATAGTTAAGACAATATAATACATACATTCAAAATTTAGTCTGAATTACTTGGGTATGAAGATCTATTTTTAGAGCTTAGCATTTAGCAACTCCTGTGTTTTGATACAAATACAGTATGAAATGTGTTATAGTAGTTGAAACCTTAATGATAAGACTCATGAATTTGAGTTAGGAGTATCAGCAGCTCAAGATCACATTGACTATGCTATCTATCTATCTACCTATCTATCTATCTTTCTATCTATCTACCTATCTATCAACCTATCTTCATCCATCTAATAAGGAATAAACTTTACTCAAAATAGCTTTAGGAAGCCTTTGAAACTGATCAGATTCCCTAGGCTTCTCCTGCAATAAGAACTCAGATGTAGTAAACATTACTGAGGGAGAATATTTAATAAGTCAAGATGCAAAAAAGACCCTTAGACAAGCTGGAGTGCCTAGAAGTTACTCAAGCAAACTGAAGTGTCTAGTACATACTCATACAAGAAGCTTAGACATTGTAGAAACAAGGCCAGCTGAGCTACCTGAAAAAGAATCGGACCAAGTGTAAAGAAAACTGTCAAGCTGGGCAGTGGTGGCTCATGCCTTTAATCCCAGCACTTGGGAGGCAGAGGAAGGTGAATTTCTGAGTTCGAGGTCAGCCTGGTCTACAGGGTGAGTTCCAGGACAGCCAGAGCTATACAGAGAAATCCTATCTCAAAAAAAAAAAAAAAAATATTGTCAATTTTGGATTCCTGAAAGGTTGATAGATAAATAGATAGATAGATAGATAGATAGATAGATAGATAGATAGATCTCCAGCTGTGGGAGGTGTCATTCTTTTTAAGGTGGAATTTGGTGATGTAGCTTCATTTGAGTAATTTATGTGTCTGTATTTGCACATATATACTACTGTATTTAACCCCATTAAAACACACTGGTTCAATTTGTTGGGCATTGAGTACCCTCTGGAGAGTCTGTAGTCAATTCCCTATATAGGATAAATAGATATATGTTCATGTATCACTAAAGATAGAGTCATACAACAAGGCACATTAAGAATATCACAATATTCATCCCAATATTGTGGATGTTTGAATGAGAATGGCCCACATTTTCATATATTTAAATACTTGGTGCTTAGTTCATGTAACTGTAACTGTTTAAGGAAGACAAGGAGATATTGCCTTTTAGAAAGGGTATTCTACTGGATATTGGCTTTGAAGTTTCAAAACACATACTTTCTTTCTCCTCCAACTTGTCATGATCATAGTTTACACAGTAATAGAAAAGTAACTGAGCCAATTATGTACAGCTATTCTAATTCAAGCTAAAACATGAAATGAAACCACACAAAAATTTTTTCTAGATTTTACCTCTCTTGGGATTATAAAAATTGCCAGTATGTTGGCCTGGTTAGATGGATCGGAGGTAGGTGTAAGTATCATCAAGTCAGATGATCCGAGTTCATTCTTTAGACCCTAAATGGCAGAAGAAGAGAATCATTCTTGCCTGCTAGCTATCCTTTCAAAAGTCTAGTTTTTGGCTATGTAAGCACGGATAGCCTGATAAATTTCAAGTCCATTTTACACAGAATTTACTGCAGAAAATATAGCACACAAGCATTTATAGAAATTATGGCATAACAGAAAAGTGTTGGGGCTTTCCAGAATGATGGCAATCGTAGCTCGCCTCTCCTCAGTAGCTTGGATAAGTATTAAAGTTTTAAACAGTGGCTGCGTTTCTTTTCTCTTTCAGGATGATTTTAGCCATTTGGGTCATTTTAAATGATGGTAGTGTACTGACTGGTGAGAAAAGTGGGAGACTTTTAAAACTCTCACAGGAAGAAAAGTTCATCCAGGGGATCTGATGAGTTACCTCTGGTCTGCAGCTGGAAAAAGGGGGGAGTTAGTCCAGTGAACTGCTGGGGATGAAAAAGCTTTGGAATGATGAGTTTGAGGGAAAGACAGAAATAATCCAGCTTATATTAAAATGGACACATTAGGTTTCAGATGATTACATCAGAACCTGTCTTCTTAACTAGCTACATACTTGAGATTTGACTATTTCCTCAGAATCAAACCCTTGAAGCTTTTCATTGCTCTGTACAAGCTCCATGACATTAGACCAATCCAAATAAATATATGTCACAAAAACATTAAAAATTATTAACACGCCACTAATTTTTATTCAACTTATTAAATTTTGAAGATTTATTTTTTCATTTTATATGTATAAATATTTTGCATGTGTATGTGCACCATGTGTGCTGTGTCCAGCAAAGGTACAAAACCAAATTGGATCCTTGTAACTTAAATTACAGACAGTTATGATTCTCAATGTGAGTGCTGGGTACAAACTTGTGTCTTCCCACAGGATTTCAAGCATTCTTAACTGTTGTACCCTTTCTGTAGCCATTTAAATTTATATATTCTGACATTTTATTTTAGATATACTTATTTATTTTCACATTTTAGTGACATTTGTTTAAAATGATAATTTTTTAGAAACTAATGTATATCACAAAATAGTTTGAATATTCTAAACAAAATTTCCTTGAAGTTGGAGTCAGGAAAAATATCAAAGACAACAAATCAACTGAGCAAGACAAGAACCTATAGAATCAAAAATTCTCTCTCTCTCTCTCTCTCTCTCTCTCTCTCTCTCTCTCTCTCCCTCTCCCTCTCCCTCTCCCTCTCCCTCTCCCTCTCCCTCTCCCTCTCCCTTTCTCTCTCTCTCTTTCTGTCTCCCTCTCCCTCTCTTTCTCTGTTGCTATCTCTCTCCTTCTCTTTCTTTGTATCTCTCTCTCCTTTCTCCATTTTCCCATCCATTTGTTTTGTATGATAAACTTCCCCATCGAGAAAAAGTCCATTGAAATCTGCAATGATTCATAAATACCAAAGCCTAAGAACCTGTCTATCATTCTGCAGAATAATAATTGCATATGTTTCTTAAAATCTAGCCAACCTAATAGGCAAATATAGTAAAATGTTGGTTTACTCTTTTTTTCTATTGTGATTAGTATAAGTGAGGTAGTAATATCGATTGTTGTAACACAAGGAACAGAAGCAAAGGGAAGGAATTTGAAACTTAAAATAAATTCTCTAAAATTTAACAATTCATAGTTTGCATTGACACTTTTTATTTTTTTCAATGCATTGTCTTCATCATAAGATAATAGGCTTTTAACTTTTAAGTTTTTTTTATTTTTAGTAATGGTATATTAAATAATAAGAAATTATTTCCTCTAATCATTATTCTGAGCAGCAATCAATCTTCAGATTCCACTGTAATTATTTGGTTCACAATTATTTTACAGTTTATAAATTTATTATACTATACATTAACTTTAATTATTTGGTTGAAATGTAAAAAAATTTTAAAACATTTTTCCAAAATGGTTATTGTTGGTTTATAGTTAGAGAATTGGCTTTAATTCTTGTCTTGTATATTGAACTATATTAGCTTAAAAAATCACTATTTTAGGTGTGTGTGTGAATGTCCACGTGTCTGTGTATACATACACATAGAGAGAAGAGTGTATCATATTTTGAATTTCAATGTGAACTATCACACCAAATGAAATACAGATAGTTCTATGCTTCATTTTCTCAATATCTTTTCTTTACTTGTTTCCTTCCTTCATTCTTCTATCTTTTCTTCCTAATGTTCTTACTTTTTCTTTGCTTTTGTATCTTTCCACTTCTAGACTTCTAATACAATATAAAATAGACGTATTGAGATCATTTTCTTTCTATATTTTTCATTTTAAAATCAGGCTCAATATTTCAGTGTCATTATAAATTTAGTTAGAAATAGACTGTTATTTTTCTCCCACTTTCAATGGTTGTATACATGGACATAATTTTTTTGAAAATGCAGTGCAAATTAATCACCTCAATGTTCTTTTATTTATGATTAGAGACTCTTCATCTTACTTTGTCTCTTCTCATAGATAAGGCTAATATTTTCTGATTATTTCCCCTGGAGAACTTTAAATCAATATGCAAATTCAAATTCAGTTTACTCCTTAGAAATAATGAGTTCAACTGTTCACATTTTTTCTTTATGTTTTATACTTATTTTATTCTAGAATATAGATCCATTGTTATAATGGATCTCTGTGGAGTTGAGTTTGTAATGAAACTAGATTATGATTTTGATGAATCACAGTTTTTTGTCACTGGAGTAAAATGTGTCTTTATATAAAATTTTAAGAGAAATACAGTACTATCCTTACAACTAGATATTTTTCTGGTTATTTATAAAAATCAATTCAAATTTTATATAAACACATAGAAAAATAGAAGTATGATTATTTTATATTTCTGTGAGAAAACAGTGAACATGTTGGAGAGAAAAAGTACATATTTTCAAAGTTGTCTAAGGAAGATTATTCAAAATGATAAGTTAATGAATAAACAATGTTGATGAATAAACAATGATGTGAATTTTTTGGAGGTTCATATAAAATCAAGGACACAAAATATAAATATAGCAATTAGCTTTGCCTATGAAGGTAGTAAGAGTTTGAGAGGATCCCTGAGGAGACTATGTAAGCACAGAGATCCAAAATATAATCACTTGATAATCAGCATAGTCACTTGCTGAAAACTTTATCACCTCACAAAAACATGTGTACATAAGTTTTTACATGAGAGTGTTCTTGAATTAAAGAAAAACTGATTTGAAGGCTACTTTCAGAAATCATTTCTCAGGCAGTTAAGTGAGAACTTATTGACTACCTCCAGCCAGTTCACTTCCAGAGTAAACATGAGTTACATAACAGGACAAGAAATGTAAAGTATTAAAGAGTGGGTAACTAAGTTAGAAGTTATATTAATAAACTGCCTTTGTAAAAATTTATGGATATAAGACCTGTAGATTTATGCCTCCCCCATCATTGGCCAGAGAAGCTTCATTTTGCAGTAGTTAGAAATCAATTTAGAGATAAGTTAATATACAGAAAATGTGGTTCCTTTATACAATGGAATACTAGTCAGCTATTAAGAATGAGGACATTATGAGTTCTACAGGCAAGTGGATGGAACTAGAAAATTTCATCCTGAGTGAAATAACTCAAACTCAAAAGTATATGCATGACATGTACTCACTAATAAGTGGATGTTAGCCAAAAAATACAGAATACCCACAGAACTCAGGAAGGTTAACAAGCCAAAGGGTGCAAGTGAGGATGCTTTAATCCCACTTTGGAGAGAAAGGAATGCAGAGAACAGAGGAAAGAAAGGAATTAGGTAGGAGAGTGGAGGGGAAAGGACTGGGGAAAATGGGAACATGATCAGGTATGGGGAGGACAGGAGTGAAGCTCCCAGGGCCAACAGAATGAATGGAAATATATGACCTTGAGACATATATGACAATCTAGAATGTACCAGAGACCTTGGAGGTGAGGTGAGAGAATCAAAAGCCTCAAAGGGAAGGACCGTAGATAAAATGCCCACCAGTGGAGAGAGGTAACTTGCAGAATCTGTCTCCAGTAGAAAGACAGGACATCAATTGGAGGAATGGGGTTACCATCCCACAGTCCAAAGCTGACCCAGAATTGTTCCTGTCTACAACAAATGCAGGGACAAAAAATGGAGAAGAGGCTGAAGGAAAGGAGGTCCAGTGACAGGCCCAAATTGGGACACATCTTAAGGGAGGCTTCAAGGCCTATATTACTGATACTATGATGTACTTACAGATAGAAGCTTAGCATGGCTACCCTATGAGAGGCCCAACCACTATCTGACTGAGACAGAAGCAGATATATCCAACCAATAGTCTGAAGTTGGGGACCTCTGTGGTTGATTAGGGAAAGTCTAGAAGTTGAGGTGGAAGAAAATCCATAGAAAGACCAGTAGTCTCAACTAATCTGGAGCCCAGAAATCTCTCAGACACTAAGACACCAACCAGGCAGTATACACTAGCTAGTTTGAGGCCACTGACACATATAAAGCAGAGGACTACCTCATCCGGTCTCAATGAAAGAAGGCACAGCAAAGCCTAGAGAGTATTGAGACACCAGGGAATTGGGAGGCCTGGCATAGCGGTATGAGGATATCTTCTTGGAGATGGAGAAGGAAGAATGGGATGGGAAACTTTTGGAGGACATAATGGGAGAGGAATAAAGACTGGACTGTAAAAAAAGAGATTAAATATTAAAAAGGAAAACAATGTAAGTTACAGGGATGGAGAAGACTTTTGTGAAATGTCGTTCTTTAAACAAGCCATGACTATTGTAGAAATAAACTCCCTGTCCTGCTAGAGTTTCTGGGAAGAGGAGCCTCAATTAATAAAAATCTCTCTATCAGATGTGTAGAGGAATTTCAATCCAGCAACATGGCTGCTCTGGCAACAGATTGAAAGAACTTCTGAGTCTATGCAATCCAGCTGGCATGCCACACTTTAATCCCTCTGGGGGGAATACAGAGTTCCCTTACAATCCCAAACAATAAAGGTAAAATTAGTTTGTGGAAAAAAGCAGAAATGTTTGAAAGTAATGTGTAATTCATGGACAGACAAAGTGGGAAATAAGAAAAAGATTTGATAGAATGTGTCAGAGATAGGATATGTCCAACGTTCATGAAAACAGTACAGGAAAGAGAGGCTACTTAAGAGCAATGCAGATTGAATCAATGGTGGGGGAACAGTTCAGTTAGTGCAGTTGAGTTGAATTTAGGCAATGCAGTGGAGTTCTGCTGAATCAGTTCAGGTGGTGCAGTTCAGGCAGTACAGCTGAGTTGAGTTCACTTGAGTTCATTACTGAGTTCCATTCAGCTTGTGCAGTTCATGAAATACTGGCCAACAGTGTCAGTTGAAGTTAGGAAGTAAAAGAAATTGAACAGAATGCTACAGTTAGTTTTAAACTACAGAGTACAATTTAGTGTGAAACTGAGAAAATTCAGTTTGAATCAGTCAGCTTATAGAGGAGTTTGACCCAGAACCCCTGAATTGAACTAGCCAGCCAGACTTCAGAAAGAACTAGAACAAGGTGAGCTTAGTCACTGGTAAGCTTCTAAGAAGACAATGGCATTTGGTGAGTAAAAGATATATTTACAAGATTGCCTCTAGGCAAGTCTGTAGTACATCTTTTGATGGAGTGATACTGTAGTTGTGGCAAGCTCATTGGGATGATACTACCTCATAGTAACCCTGATAATAATAAGTATCATGGATAAGCAATCCATGATAATAATCCTCTGATTCACTGTTAGAGTACATTTTCTGGTCTTCATTTCTATTTCTGACCAGCCTTCATGCTGAATGCCAACTCTGTTAAGAAATAAATTGTTCACTCCCAAAGTTATTTTGTTTATACTATTTAATCAAGCTGTAGAAATCTAATTCAGACACTTATAGAAGATTTAGATGTATAAGATCTTTACATGAGGCAAGACATTTAAATCTTCTATGATATAGGAATAAGTGTTACTATATTGCCACAGGCATATAATTAGTTACTAACAAATCATAGATATTGAGGAAGTGATATAGTCACTATTTTTAGAAATGTGACTATGGAGATGACTGTTTACTATGAGGTCTTTGCTACCAAAAGTCAAAGAACAAGAACAGATAATTGTTATCTAAAAGTTCTTAAATAAGCCAAATAAACTCCATATTTTGTAAATTGTTTTTTCTATGTATATTGTCACAGTTCAAAGTTCACATAATAATCATAAATTTTAT
This sequence comes from Arvicanthis niloticus, assembly GCF_011762505.2. Taxonomy (NCBI): domain Eukaryota; kingdom Metazoa; phylum Chordata; class Mammalia; order Rodentia; family Muridae; genus Arvicanthis; species Arvicanthis niloticus. Next base: position 24,978,053 of record NC_047670.1, read on the forward strand.
CATATACACATGTGTACTCAAATAAGTTAGCTTCAAATAAATTCAAGAATAGTTTCTGATACATGGGCCGATCCAAGGCCTCTGGTACAAATATATCAGAGGTCTGCCTGGCTAGGCCCGCTAGCCTCTCTGTGGGAACCTGGAAGTTCCACCTCCTCTTTTGCCCAGCATTAGCTGCAAGCATCTTTATTGGTTGATCAAGAACCAACTGGGGAACAGGATCTTCAGAGTTCACACACAGATTCTGGATCAGAACATCAGAACCACTCTTTGCAAGAATTGACTGATTTTGTGGGCATGGCCTCTGATACTCTACCATTCTGTGGTAGGATAACACTTGGACCTGACTTTGCCAGCACAGTATGTTGTTTTGTGAAACACTGTTGAGTGTTGACTAAGTTGCTTGCATTCAGTGAAATCCCACAAATGTTTTCACAGTCCATCCTATACGGATTGCCATTTGAACTGGAATGCAATCACATATTGTCTGTTCTGTGACAGAATCTTCTTAATGAGTTGTCCATTGAGCAGCCTTTCATGTACACTTAGGCAGTAGTATGGTTTTGCTTTGGGGAATCACATTTCAAATTACTTAATTTGTTATGTGGAACATTTTTTTCTTTTACTTTCCTTTGTTATGTATTTTGCATATCAATTATGCTTTAGACAATTAATTTGCAAACATTATTTCCCAATTGCAAAGTTTACATTTTGTTTATTGTTTCTTTTGCTGAGAGAAATCTTTTATTTAAATTGAGTCCCTTTGAATACTATTGTCTGATTCTTGTAATTTTTGTTTTACCCACATTTAAACTAACAAAAATAGAATAAAACCATAAAACAATAAATAAAAAACCTAAATAAAACACATTTGTCTTCTTTTAAACTTCTTACAATTTTGGAGGATCAGATTTGGCATTTAAGATGCTAATTAATTTGGGTTTTGTTTATATAGTAAGTTATAATGAGGTTTCCTTTATTTTTCTACAGATGAGCAGTATATTAATTAGCTTTGGCATTGGTGGCAAATTAAGGGTTGGAGGATATTAGCTCAGATTTCAAGGATTTTATGTATCATGGCAGTGAATGCAGAGAGGAGGCCATGCTGAGGGGTGGCTGTTGTGTCTACAGTGAAAAGTATAAGATACTTGTGAATGATATTAATAAATATAAATGCCCAATTCAGACTCTATTTAAAATTTATTTATTTGTTTTTATGTCAATAGTAAGAGCAGTAAAACCCTAGCAGTACAAATCTACAACATAGTGTCTTTATATTAAAGTTTACATGAAACTTTAATATATTAAATTTAATATATTAATTATATATAGTATATTAAATATATTTAAAATATATTAAACTTTATATTAAAGTTTAAATGATATATTTTTAAAAAATCAAACATAAGTAAAATATATTTACTACCTGCATTTTATCATGAAAATCTGTAAATTGCTATAGAATAAAATATGTTTTCTAAAGGCATCTGGTAGTGTTCCTTATATCATAAACTTTTCTTTACAATTTATGTAGATTTTACCTTGTAAGACTACATCAGTTGAAAAAATATTAAAATTCTAATTTTTATTATGTTCTCCCAGAGGTTCTAGAAGATAATCAAATATAGTTTCATTTCTTCATAAAATTGAACTCTACCAAGTTTCCTGCTGTTAAGTAATAATAAACTAATTGTGAGCTTCCAGTAGAAAGCCACAGGGAATACCAGTATATTCACAAGAATTTTAACTCTGAAGTTTGAATCTAACTCTTTTGTATAGCTATTAACCCATGTTCCATTAATATTTTGTACTTAGTGTCTGCTGAAATATACTAAATCAAATATATATACTTCAGATATTTATGTATTTGAGATTAATTTTAAATGATTCAAAATTACTTTCATACAAGTGGATATAACCAAAGAATAGAATTACACATAAATCTTTCAGTCATTTATTCTCATGGCTTCCTAGAAACATCTGAACATGTCATATGTCTCTTAGATTCTACATTTTTACTTTTGTTGTATTTAAATATGTTACCTAGTTGCTTTCTTTCCTCTTTCTATCTATCGGTCTGTCTTCCTTTCTTACTTTCTTTCTTTTAGCTTTCTATTGATACTTCGTGAGTTTCACATCATGCAACCCAATCTCAATCATCTCACCATGCCTTTTTTCTGCACCCTGAATTCGAAATCTCACTTCCAAAAGAAAATCAAAAACAAAAACCAAAATAAACAAAATATGAATATCATTTTTTCATGGAAGCTGTAGTGTGTCACTATATGTCTCACACTATACATTTTTATCCATAAATCTTTAATAGGAAAAATTCATTGCTATGAACCATTGTTCTAATTTGAGGCTTCTGGATTCTATTCTAGTATACCATCAATACTGGGTTCTCACAAAGACCTCTGTAGGATATCCTGGTGTAACCCTGTATCATGAGAAATAGTCCTTTCACTAACTCTAGCAATTCACAGATGAGCTAGATGTTGGGATAGGCCACTCAGAGCTTTGAATTTGTGCCTAAATGGTAGCTGACTTGGTGATTCTGCCAGCTTCCCTGTACCAATACTACGAGTGTGAGCTCTCCAGCACTGACTTGGCTAACTCAAACAGGTCCACAGCCATCAAGGCTCAGGTCCAACTTTCCCTCTAAAATCCCCCTGGGGCCAGCTTACCTGCATCCATACCTCCAGAGCAGCTCTACTCGTCTGTCCAGGCAACGTTCAGGACACTTTCTTCTGAGTGTTCTAGCTAGTAAGAAACAGAGTCAGCTCTCCTGCTATCATGACTCTGGACCAGCTCTCTTGCCTCTATAGATGAAAAAAGAGGAGGGAGGAGGCCATCTTTCCTGTGCTCATATGACCTCATGGCAGGTAAGTGTCTCACTTTAATGTCTTAATAAAATAAAACTTTGAAACTAGTTATATATTATACTTTACTGTGAATTAAAGCTAGTTAAATATTCAAAGATAGGATATTTTGGATTTAGGCAGGAAATGAGTAACCTGGAACCTAATTTATTATAAAACCATTGGGTATTTTATAAACTCAATCTTATTTTTGTAGTCATTTCTTTTCTAAGAATATAATGCCATAGGCTTATGTGTAGCTATTGTAATTTAATAAATGTGACTCAACATCAGTATGTATTGTGTCAACCACATAAGGCATTGCAGTGTTTGACATGCCAGAAGCCTGCCTTTTGCTGTTTGCCACTCCTGTACTCATTTATATGACTCAAAGTTATTTACTAAGAATGTGACTTTTTTATATAAACAATTGAAAAATACTTAAAATAACTTCAATTTCTGGCAGATATAAGTCTTTGAAAACAGAATATGTGTTTAAAGATATATTTGATTTATTTGCATGAGTGCTCAGCTTGCTTGTGCATTTGTGAAACATATATTTTGGTTTGTAGATAGGACAGAAGAGTGGATCAGATCTGGAAGAACTAAAGTGATGGGTATGAGGCATTTTATATATATGCTGCAAACCAAACCCTGGTGCTCTGTGAGCACAAGTGCTTTTAACTGATGTGCTATCTCTCAAGTCTCAGGAATATAACTTTTGCTATGAAATAGGAAAAAAACCATTGAGTTGTTCATAATTAAATGTTCTGTATGTCTTTTATTTAGTTTTTCAAAGTATAAACTAGATTAAATAATGATGTTAATTATTTCATAGTGTGAAATGTATATTGATTGATTTCTGGTATCAAAATAAGACTTTGTTATTTATAGCTGTTCTACAAAGGTTGTTCCAGAAATTGCCACTTCACAGCAGCATGAAATCTTATTATTTCTGTGATTCAGTGAAGAGTGAATGCAAACATCCAGGAGAGATTTAGTCTTCACAAGATACTCAGGAATTCCATGGGGACTTGCTATTTAATTGGAAGTTTAATGACAAATACTTAAGTGTCTTATTAAGCAAAATGGTTCAAGATAATAGTCATATACAGCTGAAAGATAAGACTTTATCTCAGTTTCAGTTTTAGGAAACCATGTTTAGTTTGAGTCATTTCTTTTCTGAGAGAAACTAGAGAATGAATTTTTGTGACAAAGCTTAAGCGTTGTTTTCTCAAAGATGCAAACATAAATTCTTTCTGCAAATTAATTTTATCTAGTAGGAAAAACTGCTCAGAAATGCAACATCTTTTGCCTATAGTTAAAGTTCATTCTGTTATTAGACTTCAGTTAGTCAGAACATAGAACATATGTCCAAATGCCATGTTTGTGTAAGTACAGTACAATCCTACATATTTCCAAGACCAAGTTAGAGCCTGGTGTTTCTAAACTGTTTCCCATTCAACAGGTTTAACTTAGAATTAAGATCTAGCTTATCTTTGCAAAATGAATTATTATCAATTGCTGCTGTAATGAATTATAATAAATTTTTTGTCTAAAACACAAAATTGTTTTCATTTTAGAGTTGAAGTCAGAAAACTAAAATCATAGACTGTTATGGTTATCTTCTGTATAGGATTTCTTTCTATCATTCATATATATTTCTTCATCTTGTAGTGCTGGTAAAACCCCAACTTTGTTTACATAGAATTATCCTTTCTTATGTACTTTAACTTAAAGCAGTGAATGAGTAACTGAATAAAAAAAAACACCAATGAACAAAACTCAACAACAACAAAATGATATCCTGGATTCTCTTGTCTCTATAAATTCAGAAAAATTTCAACAAAGATAAAAGGGATTGCCATCTGGTAAATATATTTCCGTATCCTTTCTTACATCACTTTTCTCTTCTATCTATTATTGCTTCTTTTTCTTCCTTTCAAACACATTCCATCTCATCACCATTCTGATTGTGGTGGTTTTGTTACTGAGGAATCAGAACCTCATGCATATGCATGGATACACATAAAATTATCATGATCATCTTCTACTATGAAGACAAAATTACACTCTGAAAATGTCACAAACCTTGATTGGAAATTCAAGCTAACGTTCTTTTTCTCACTGGTTGTTTTCATTACAAAATTATTTGTCACTTTTCAATATTTTTCATGTTTTTAATAAAATAGATTGGTTTGTATTTAATATATATTTATTTTTCTTTATTTATATTTGCTTTATAATCTTCATGAAATTTTATAAACTTTTACAATTTAATTAATATTATCTAATTATTTGTCTATTTTCCTTTTTCTTTCCTTAAATTACATGTCACCTAATGTTAGATTCTGGAAAACCTTATCTCTAATCTTTGTGTGCATTGGATTTAAACTGTGCCTTTCATTTATAAGTTTGGGTTCTCAGTTAGAAGGCCAATATTAAAACATAATCCACATAGTAAAATTCTCATCAGAACTTTTAATGTGAGCAATTATTAAATCCCAGTAACTTTAATTTATTTCTTTTTTTCACTTCTGTCCTCTTTCTTTATCATTATAGTCATTGTCAACACTTGACACATACTAATCTGCCTATCTTTATATGTTTAATAAATTAGTTAAACAGACATTTCTTTGATTTGGTGGTCTTACAAGTAACTTAACTATTCATGATAATATACCAGAAAAGAGTCTGGTAAGCCTGTACAAGTAATACATTCTCCATTTGAATCTTCATGAATACTTTGCATCTTAATTTTTTTTGAGATTACTGACCTTTCTGTTACAAACATTACCTGAGAGAGTGGCAATAGGTGTGCATGAAACCATTTACACAATAGGTATCTTTTGAGTCTAAATGGGAATTATATCTCATTCCGCAACAATATGATATGGCCTAATATTTTCCTGTCAAAAAGTAGTGCTTACTATTTCCAACTTCATATTTTAGACATAACAAAAAGCAACAGTATAATAAGAGGAAAAATGGGAGAAAATGAACCTAATTTTCAGTATATTTTTGTCATTTTAGAAAAAAAAATCAAGTCAGGTTGAGTAGAGGCAAATGAAAAGAGTCAAGTAACAACTTTTTTTTTTTTCTTTTTTAGAGTCAAAACATTCCAGCAACCTAAAATATAAAAAAGTAACTAACTTCAGCATCACTACTGTAATAGGTTAAGCATCATTCTTACAGAAATATTGTCAGTATTTTGTTATCTAATTTGTTTCTTTCACTCAAGTTTCACAAGGGCTGAGATTTATCACTTTTTGTTTTAGTTATAATTATTAATTTAGATAACACTGTTAAATATTTGGTATTTACAAAATTAATTGGTTATCATTCCTTGAATGACTTATTTAATATACAATGAAATGACAAATTACTTTTCTGATACCTTTTAGAAAAATTTGATCGTACAATTTTCTTGAAAACATACAATTTCCTATTTCTAATTCAAAAGTTTTGATATCAATAATGACAGATATAATAGTGGTAAAAGAGCATTTTAGTATACCAGGTAAATTATTTTTCACAAGAAGATAATTTATAAATGCATTCAACTCTCTAACAAAATTTTGGTGTTTTTTCTTTCAAACTGCATCCAGTTTGTGCAGGATTAAAATTGGATTGTTCCTATAGTAAAGAAATGTTTGTTTCTAAAGTAGTAACTTACTGATTTTTGGTGATACATCTTAATTAAATACTGCTTGCTCATTTAACAAAAAAAAAAAAAACACTGTGTAAAACTTAAAGAATAGTGTACAAAACTTACCCTTAAAACTTACATTCATATACTTAGATATATTTTTTATTTATTTCAAAATGTTTACCAGAAATAAAATAATTCAGCAAAAAGGGATAAGGTGGAGGTAGAATTCTGAGATACAGAAATAATAAAAGTTATTTTAGTCCAATAAAGAATACGTGGATATTTTCAGATATAGTAGAATTGTTTTTAAATAAACAAAGAAAAATGGCACAACTATAAATACATAAATACTTGCTGTAACCAAATAATTAAAAGGTATGATATAATCTCTGCTTTTTATTAAAATGGTTGTGCAAATATGAAAATATAGATTAAATTTTTGATGAAAAGATGAGTGGAACAGCTTCAAACTATTTTTTCTTTCTTTGAATGCAAGTATCTTAAGGTAATAGCTACAGACTAAATAACTTGCTGTTTACTTGTAAAGTATATCACATATATTAGATATAATCAAAGTCATAGTAGTTAAAGTTTTAGTTAAACTTCACAATGATTATTTGTGACCCTTTGTAGATCATTTATAAATTATTTCTAGATAGTTTAAAATATGAATGTATTAATTCATATTTTTATATGTATTATATTATTAATTATGAGGAGCATGCATGTCCATGTGTGCATGTGGGGTGCATGTTTTTATGCTGGAGTATGTGAATGTGCATGCTTGTGGTAGCCTAAAGTCAACCTCAGATGTCATATTTGAGCAGCCATCCTGCTTTTTTTGATACAATCCCACTTAATGAGACCTAGTACTTATTAATTATATTAGGGTATTAGTCCTATGAGCCACAAGGATCCACATGTACTCTCAGAGTTGTGATACCCAGGTTTGCTATTATAGACAGCTTTTGTCCTCAAAATTATGATATGAACAAACAATTTATAAATTGAGATACTTCATAAAGCACTTGAAATAATTTTAAAGATATTTTTGTTTGAAAAATTCTTATTTTTATAGCCTTTTGAGTAACTCATCTAACTCATTTCCATATCTCTTGTTTTGTTTTTAAGTAGTAGTTAAGGGAAAAGTCCTTATTTCCTTCTAAGGCTTTAACAATTTCTCAACAGTTTTTTGTTGTTGTTGTTGTTGTTGTTTTGTTTGTTTTGATGGATCTACATTTGGGCATCAATATTTTTGATGTATTTGAAAACATTTTATATAATTTGTTTTTTCATGTAATAGGATATTTGGGATATTAATTTTTCAGTATGTCTTTTCCCCCTTTCACCTACCTAATTTGGGGGTCTCTTTATTTACACATTGATCATTTCATTGATAGAAATTAATTCATTTCCAATTATTAGCATTTTTATTGTTAAAGTGATGTTCATTTAATGACTTTGAGTAACCAATTTAGCCTGGTTCTTCTGAAATATGAAGTCAATGATAACTTCTCTTACTTTCAAAATTAATTGCCTATATGCATGCCTTCCTAAAAGACATTCTAGTTTCAACAGAGCTTAGAAGTGACATAATATCAGTCAAGGATTATTAGCTAAACATTAGAAACCAATAAAATATTCACTGGTTAGTGAAATCTATATTATTTGTGATTTGGATGGTATCACATTAATATTTGATAAAACTGTATTTTATTTTCAAAAGGGCATACACAGAGAGCTTAAATACTGAGATTTGTCGATCATTTGTATATTCTCCATCACCCTTAAGGATTGATATAGTAGTTCCAGTGCCCATGAATTGAGATTAAGCTTTTATTTTCTCTTTGATCCACTGCTTATCTTAGTCTAGTTAGTATCGACACTTACAGAATATGAAAACCTTTCTGGTCTTAACTATTTAATGCTGAAATCATGATTGTTCAAATTACCATCCAGAATGTGCTCTTTCAATACACTTTAGACTTTGGACAAAAGATCACACAGACTCTAGAAGCATGGAACAGTATAGAATAGTATTATAAACTTTCCAGGATAAAATGCCATAAAATCAAATATTGTAATTGAAGATCAATTCCCTTTTTAACCATTTCATCAATTGATCATATCCTTCACATGCACAGGGGTTGTGATAGATTTTTTTCAAGTTTTCTTTTGGATTTCTGGAGACCAAAAAAAAAAACCTTTATTTTTATCATTTCATCACATAATTTCTATTTCCAGAAAATTTTCTAAATTTTGGTTATTTTCTCTAGGATATTAAACCAAAACACCTGAATATGTGACATAGAAACAGAAAGACAGTTCACAAAAAGAAACAACAATAACAAAATATAATCCAAGGAGAGAGATAGCCAATATACAGCTAACTAAATAAAACAGATTAAATACAGTTATACTATTTGAAGATTAATGAATTGAGGCTAAATTTTAAATTTTCTATGCAGAGAAACTGTGTACACTAAAAGTAAATGGTATGACATCATAGACATTGATTTTACTTAAACATAAGTCTACTAAGATGAACCATGACCAGTTCTGGGATAATGACTTTCTTCAGAAGTGTGAAAACCAGAGTTCATTTCCTAAATACAAAGTAGAAATTTTAATTGCACCAAATTTCAGAATAGTGATGCATTAGTTTCTCATTTAAATGCAAAAAAGTGAATTGTAAGAAAAATTACTTATTTGAAGTTATATTTTGGTGAGGTTTACAAATTCAGGTAGAACAAAGATGGATGCATAGTTGTTATCTCCACTGTTTTCATGGCAATGAAAAGCATTTCCAAGGTCCCATTGCACTTAGTACTCTCTGTCCATTTCTGCACAATGATAGACAATACTGAAATAATTTAATTTAAAGTTCTGTTTGGCTTGACTACTTGTTTTATGGATATCATGTAAATGATAAAATACTGTATTAAATATCTTTGATTTTGATCATTCACTCAGTATATCTTTTGGAGTTGCACTTTTGTTATTTGTACTTGCAAGTTGCTAATTTTTCTTTGAGAAAGTATCCAAACATAATTTTTTTTGTTTTTACTTTTTCAATACATTCATAAGTTGATGGGTAACTGTTATGCTTGAGATATGGACTGTGAATAATTATACATAGTTAATCACATCAAATTAATTGTTTAGACATGTACTTATATTTTCTAGACCAAACACCCAGAAGTAATATTGCTTATCTGTGGGTAAAGGTTGAGTTTATGAATAAAGTCATTTTTCTCTTCCAAGATGTATGTAATATTTTGCATCCACATCAGCAGTGTGTGAAACCTAAGTTCTCCAATACTCTCATGTTTGATTTATTTAAATATTTTAGTTTTAACCTTCAGAAGAAAGATATTTTTAATATAGTTCTTTGATGAATTTTCCACTTTTGCAAATCTATGAGTCAGCATTTACTTTATTTAATCATTTTAAACAAATGGTCAGGTTTCATATTTTCATGATCATTCATTCATCTTTCATTGGATATCTACTTGTTTTTCATTTCTCAACATTGTGAATAGTGCAAAAATAGGCTGGATATGCATGGACCTCTGTCATAAGCTATAAAATCTTTGGGTTATTTCTAAGTTGGTATTCTCCTGCTTAGAGAGATCCTGACCTTGGTACCTCTTATAAAGAAAAGTATTTAATTGAGGTTTGCTTACAGTTTCAGAGGTTTATGCCATTGACATCACAACAGGGGTCATGGGTAGATATGGTGCTGAGAATTAGCTTAATTCTACACAACAGATTTGCTGGAAGCAGAAAGAGATAAACTTTGGGCTTGACATGAGCTTTTAAAAACTTCAAAGCTTGACTCCAGTGTCACACTTCCTCCAACAGGGTCCTTTCTCACAATCCTTTCATATAATACCAATCCCTAGTGACCAAGTATTCAAATCTATGAGAGCATGGGGGGAGCATTCTAATTTAAACCATCACATTAGACTCCCTAGTCCTTGACTACTTGTAAATTATACAAAGTGTAGTCAATCCAACTTCAAATGTTTCCAAAGTCTTTCACAGTCTAAACACTTTGTAAAAGTAGAAAGTTCAAAGTATCCTCTGAGACTCAAAGCAATCTTTTAATTGTTACCCTTGTAAAATCAAACTCCAAACAAAGATCGCATATTTCCAGCACAAAATACAGAATATACATTACCATTAGAAAAGGGAAAAAGGGATTAGTGGGAGTCAATACTAGGCCAAAGCAAGACCAAAGACCAACTGAACAAACTCAAAACGCTCAATCTCTGTATCTGATGTCAAAATACGCTTCAGATTTCTTTTTTTTTCCTTTTTTTGGGGGGGGGGGGCGGGTATTGCTGACTGTAACACACTTTTTTCTCTTGGGCTGGTTCCACATTCTGTTAGCATCTCTCCTTGGCAGGTATCCAATGACTCTGGCATCTCTAACATTGCTAGGTCTCTAAGGAATCCACGCTATAGTTACACACCTTCATGTATTGGCTTCTCTGGGCCTTCATGCAGGAACAGTCATGACATATATTTGGCCTCAGCACATTATATATATATATATATATATATATATATATATATATATATATATTAAATATATATATATATATTAGGGATATTGCACAACCTCGTCTTTGTATACTTGACTTTAAAGCCAGAACAATGTGGCCAAAGCGCTAAATTCTGCTGCTTGCTGGGTCTGGAACTTGGCCTCTTTTTCAATTACAGTTGCACCAGCTTCTATTGTGGATCATTTCTTTCAGTGCTTATGCCTTGTTTTAATTCCTTTCCATAAATTGGAAACTTAGCTGGGTGAGATCCTGCCCTGAGGTCATCACTCACTTTATTACATTTAGCACCACTCTTTGCTTTAAATTTTTCATCTCTTTGAGTATTGGACATAGCTCCATTATACTTTTTGGCATTTCTGTTTTTATCAAACTGTACATTTTTAGCTGTTCCTTACTCATCTTTCTCTCTTCATTATAGATATGCATAAGCATGACCACTGATGATTAAAGAAAAGAGTCATTAAATGCTGTCTTGAAATCTATCTCTGCCAATGTCATTGATCCAAGGCTCTTCAATTTAGCCTAAGGCAGATTATTTGGACAAGGGCAGAAAGAAGCAGTACATTAGTTTTTTTCTCAATAATTAATTTATTTATATTCACATTATATCTCAGAACCACATTCTTTGCTAAACTATCTCAAGAACAGACTTCAGGCCACTTACTAATATTAATCTCCTCAGCCTGCTTGAGCCATGCTATCATAATCTACATTGCTCTCAGAATCACTGTCTTTCTCATTCCTGGTAATATGGTCCCTTAAGCACCACTCAAAGAGTTCAATTGATTTTCTTATCCAAAGTTTCCACAGTCCATATTTTTACAACCACAAGCATGGTCATAGCAATCATAGCAGTATCCTGTGCTCCTTACAATAAACTCTTGTCTTCAAAAGTATTTTATTGTTGTGAAGTGCCACCAACACATATAAACTCTTATAAAGGAAAACATTTAATTTGTGATTGCTTACAGTTTCAGAAGTTTAGTTTACTGTCATCATGGTGGGAAGCATACCAGCATGCAGGTTGACATTATATTGAAGAAGTAGCCGAGAGCTCTATGTCTACATCAACAAGCTTCAGGAACAGAAAATGTGGGCGTGGAATGAGCTTTTGAAATCTCAGAACCCACCAACATGGACAAAATTCCTCTAACAATAGTCCAACTTCTTTTTTGTTTATTATATATTTTATTTACATTTCAGGTGTTATCCCCTTTCCCCATTTCCTCCCCTACCCAGAAACCCCCTGTTCCATTCTCTCCTTCCTCCTGCTTCTATATCTTTTTATATAGTGCCAATCCCTCAAAATCAAGTATTCAAATCCAAGACTCTATAAGTTTGACACTCATTCAAACCATCATTACATATCTGCCCAGATGTGATACACATGGGTCATACAAAAGTTTTATTTTTAATTTGCTAGAAATATCCATATTGATTTTTATATTAGTAGTATTCTAAACTCCCATCAGCAGTGCATTAGGGTTCTCTCTCCTCACATCTTTGCCAGTATTTATTGCTATACATTATACTTAGTTTTAAAGGATGTCATTCATTTCCTTACACTGTTTTATGTTTAATAGATTTCTTTAAGGGACGTATTCATTTCATCATAAAGAACTTTTACTGTGTTCATAATGGCAATTCTAAGGTCTATTATTTGTGCTTCAAGTATGGTGGCATGTTCAGTATGGTGGCTCCTGTAGTAAGTTTCCTAGACTCTAATAGGGGTATATTGTCCTGCCTGTTTTGTACTGTGTTTTTTTGCTGGTATCTATGCATTTAGGATTGAGAAGTTTGCAATTCTCAGTATTTATATCTAGTCTTGTCTTTGTTGTGTGAGTGTTTTCTTCCTTTGTTTCTGTTGATTTCACTTGTTTTTAAAAGAGTGTGCTAGGTGTGTTCCTTGGTAATAAATTCTTCTCATATTTTGATATGTTTGACTCCTTGGAGTTCCAGGTAAAATATGTTTTCTAGGATTGGGGTCTGATACTAAGGAACTTTGATAGGTTGAAGTTGGTGTAGGAGAGGCAAGAATCACATTCTAACCAGGCTCTGCTTATTTAGACCTTGAGGAATGAAGACAAGAAGTGAAGATTGGGCACAGCATAAATTCTGCTACTGAGCTGAAGGTGAGACTCGGGATTGAAATTTCAGAAATGAAAAGAGAGGTAAGGTTTTGTAATTAGCTTGCCATGCCTGTCAGGATTTGTCTCTTGGTTCCCAGGGGGTGAACACAGGATTTAGTTGCTAAGATAAAGCAAAAAAATATAGGGGGATGGATTAGCAAAAAACAATTTCTAAGATCCATCAGATATTGGGCACTGGGGTTATTGTAGCATGTGTTCTGTTTCAAGGCTAGGGATGAAGCTAGGGGTATGAATTGGAGGAGCTTTTCTGGCAGGAGTTATTGTCTTTATCATTTATCACAGATAGTTTCATTTGTGCTTATCCTTTTGGTAATGGGATTGCCAGTTAAACTGACAGAAGATCTCACTATTTTTTTTTAATTTACAACAGACTTTACTTAATGTGCTTTACTTTTCTTAAGATTCTTATATATGTAACTGAATTAATACCTGTATCTCATACTTTCATTCCTATATCTTATTCTGTATGCAAATGATAAATAGAAAGAAACTGTGTTATAGGCATAAGATTTTAAAATTATGAATAAGTTAACATTATATCTAAAATAATAGCTTGGGTAATCATTTTTAAGATTATACTAATCAGAAAACCATTTAAGTAAAAAATACTCTACCCAATTCTATTCATCTGAAATGTATTCATTAGAGACTAATTTCTAATTGAGTATGTTATTTTGATATTATTATGTAATTACATCATTTTTCCTTTCCAGATTTTTCTTTGAAATCTATCTATTCTTGCTTTCTCACATTCAATTTCATTGACTCATTTTGTGTTAACTATTGTTATATACATATATGAATATGTTTATACATATATACATAGGCTTAGATTTTTTTAAATGTATGTTATTTAGGGTTCTTAAATACTTTAACTTCTTTTCTTGCCCTCCTACCAGATGTAGGGGAAAAGAAAAGTTAATAGGAACTAGGGGTTGTGGACCTATTTAGAAATAGTTCTTTAGAGTGATTCTAACATTCATTATCAGAGTATCAGCAGTCTAGTTTATTAGTGTCAGAAGTCTATCAGTCCAGTTTAATAGTGTCACTAAACATGAATCAGCAGCAATGGCTTGATACAGAAGAAACCATGAAGCTTTACCAAATCAGTACAGGTCCACAGAAGCAGCAAGAAGCATCCAAAATGACAAAGGATGTTTGCTGGTACGGCACATTTTTCTCTATAAAATAACAACAAGCCAAGATTAGCAAAGCCCAGCAAAGTTTTTCAGGAGGAGGTACCAATGCTAGAACTTTGTTAGAGTAAATCAGCAAAGCATTGCCTGGTGAGTCAATGCAAGAGTGTCATCTAACCATCTGTGCATTATATTTATCTTCTTTCTAAACATCACATACCTTCTCAAGTGTCCACTCCAGAAAAACATCACACACCTTTTCACAAGACAGCTTCCAGAATAATAACACATGACACAACCGATTCTCCAAAGAAATGAGAAAGAGCCACTTCATATATACTCTTAAATACACATGGGTAGCTAAGAAATGTGGAGAGCAGGAGAAATATGATGAACAGACAAACGATTGATTGGTTATCAATAGCAAATGCTCATCTCTGATAGCAAATATATAAAGTGATATCATAGGAAATTATGTTACATAAAGCATTCATTTGAGAATCAAGAATTAAAGAAAACAATAAAAAACAACAACAAAGAATAACAAAACTGTGTAAGACAATGTATTTTAATTCAATAAAAAATGAAAATAAGATTTTAACAAGGCATTAACTGGATTATTCCATATTATACTTCTATAATTCTACCTATATTTTCTCCATTTTTAATTACGATTATATGTGTGATGGCAGCTGTGAGAAACTTAGCAGACTAGGGAAGGTATTTTAAAAGAAAATTTTGTGGGAACACTTATGAACTCAGTAATAATAACAGCATAAATATGTAAGTTTCTTCAGTATACACCCCCTACATTAATAATTAGTTATAATGATAAATATAAATAAATGTGACTTCATTTCAGAAAAATAGAAACTACCATTGGGTTGTTCATATTTTCATTAACTTTTTAATGTGTTACTTATTTATTTATATCCAAAATATTGCCTCTCTACTGATTCCCACCTCCCAGTTCTCCCTCTCCCATTCCCCTTCACATCTAAGATCATGCCCATCTCACATCCTTCTCTCTAAGCTCTACTATTTACAGGACTGGGCATATTCTCTCACACTGAGGCCAGATGAAGGCATTCCTCTGCTACATATGAGCTAGGGGCCTCAGATTAGCTTGCTGTATGCTCTTTGGTTATTGCTTTAGTCTCTCTTGGAGCTCCGAGGTCCAGGTCACTGTTGGTTTTCCTATGGGTTCTCATCCCCTTCAGTTCTTTCAGTTCTTTCCCTAACCCCCTCATAGGGGTCACCAACTCAGTGTCCTGGTTGGCTATGTTTGGAATCTCCTAGTCAGCTGCTGGTAAAACCTCACAGAGGACAGCCATGCTAGGCTATTGTCTTCAAGCACAACATAGCCCCAGTAATAGTGTCAGAGTTTGGTGCCTGCTCATTGGATGGATCTCAAGTTGGGCCAGGTAATGGTTGGCCTTTTCTTCAGTATGTACTCACCATTAAGTGAATATTAGCCTAAAAAGTGTAGAATATCCATTGTACAACCCACAGATAATAAGAAGTTTAATAAAAAGGAAGACCCAGTAAAATGCTTCAATCCCATTTAGAAGGGTTAACAAAAGAATCACCGAGGTAAAGAAAGGGAGAGACTTGGGTAGGAGGGAGAGAGGGGGAGGGAAAATGGGGGCAGGATCAGGTAGGGGGGAGATAAGAGAGAAGTCCAGAGGGTCAGAAAAATGAATTAAAATATGCAGCTTCAGGGGTGGGGGAGCTGGTGTAAGGCAAACTTCTATAAATCACAGAACTAGACTGTGAAAAGCACCCAAGACTCACTGGAGGTGACCTTAGCCAAATGCCCACCCCCATGAAACATGATAAGACCATCCTCAGTAGTTAAACAGGGCCCCAAATGGAGGGATGAGGAAATCTTCCAACATTCACAATTTTGACCCAGAATTGTCCTGTCTAAAAGAAATGCAGGAACAAAATTGAACCATTCACCTTTAATTATGAATGCATAGATAGCTATGTTAAGAAATCCTCAAATTTAACTTGGCAAATGAACACTCCATAAAGTGTAAAGACATTGTTATTTTACATGTTTTGGTCCTTGGTGTGTGTGTGTGTGTGTGTGTGTGTGTGTGTGTGTGCGCGCGCGCCGCGCGTGTGTGTTTGAGTGTGTGTGTGTGTGTGTGTGTGTGTGTGTGTGAGAGAGAGAGAGAGACAGAGACAGAGACAGAGACAGAGACAGAGACAGAGTTTGTGCATTGAATGTGTGGGTTGTACTGAAAGAAATAATCATTTTTCATACATACATAATACTACTTACCTAAAAAATATAATTTTCCTCTAATTTTTTTATGTAAAGTATATAACCTCCACATTTGCAAAGCAAGTGGGTGGTAGACAAAAAGAAAATCATTAGCATCTTATTTCTGTTAGCAATATTATTAGAAATGCTATTAGTTTAAATTAAAGCACAGCAAGGCACTTATGTATAATTTAAGCAAACAATTTAACAAATAAATACTATCCTGCTTATTACTACTTCCTAACTAGTGAGATTGCTGGGGTATATGATTAAACTATTTTATAATGATGGTGAACATAAATTGGCAGAGGTGAATATGCAAGAAACCTAACTTTCTGAAGCTAACCGGGAGATGGACCATTGTAATGTCTTGCAGCAGAAATTTCCTGATTGCAATAATAAAATAAAATGTTAAAATTATGTTTCCAAATATTACAGTTTATAGTTTTTTGAACTTTATTATGTAAACCATTTATTTACTGTTTTACATTTTGCCAAATAACATAAATTTGATACCAACATAAATTTGGTAACAGAAACAATGAATATGTGTCAATTATAAAACTATACTTGAAAGCTTTGTTTAAACAGTAGAAAATTTTAGAATGTTAAATTGTTTTTTCATTTCAAAGACAATTTATTTACACAATAAATTGTATCCTGTGAACATTTTAGTGAATTTGATTAGCTAGAGAAAAACTGTGTATGCATCTCTCTTTCCTCAATATCTTCAAAACTGTAAGAACCACCAGTTAGTTGAGATGTCTACTTTATGCCACTACATTGTAAAATGGTAAATTTCTATTTCAGTGTGGATCTACTGAAATAATAAACCCTCTAAGACTCACGCTATTAACTCACATCATATTTTTAATTTAATCTATTATTTATTACATTCCAGATATTATTCACCCACTAGTCTACCCTCCAAACTGTTCCACATTCCATACCTCATCTGCCAACCCTCTGTCTCCATGAGGATGTCCCCGCCACACACCACCCACCCAATCAGACCTCTAAAAACCCTGGGTCCTCCAGTCTCTCAAGGGTTAAGTGCATCTTCTCTGATTGAACACAGACCCTGTCCATTGGTTGAGGTCAAATATCTGTATCTCACTCAGTTGCTTGTTGGGTCTTTCAGAGGGGAGTCATTATAGGTCCATTATTCTGAGTGCCCCTTAGCCTCAGTAATAGTTTCATGCCTCTGGAATTTTTCTTGAGCTGGATCTCACTTTGGGCTGTTGCTGGACCTTCTTTTCCTCAGCTCCTCTGCATTTCCATCCTTGCAGTTCTTTCAGACAAGAACAATTATGGGGTCAGAGTTTTAACTCTGGGTTGGCAACCCATCCCTCTCTTGATGCCCTGTCTTCTTGCTGGAGGTGGGATCTATAAGTTCCCTCTCCCTACTGACAGGCATTTAATCTAAGGTTCTTCCTTTTGAGTCCTGAGAGTCTTTCATCTCCCAGGTCTCTGGTGCATTCTGAAGGGTTCTTCCAACCTCCTACCTCCTGAGGTTGCCTGTTTCCATTCTTCCTGCCGGCCCTAAGACATCTGTCTTTTTCCCTCACCCAATACCAGTTCAGGTTCCCCTCTCCTCCCCACCACCCTATTCTCTTTTGCTTCATGGTCCCTCTCTCCCTCTCCACTTGTAATTGCTTTCTTCTCCCTTGCAAGTGGAACTGAGGCATGCCCTTCAACTTGTTGACTTTTTTGCATTCTGTTGACTGTATCTTGGGTAATCTGTGCTTTTATTTTTTCGCTAATATCCACTTATTAATGAGTACATACCATGCATGTTCTTTGGCGTCTTGAGTTACCTCACTCAGGATCATATTTTCTACTTTCATCCATTTGCCTACAAAACTCGGGATGTCCTCATCTTAATAGCTGAGTAGTATTCCATTGTGTAAAGAAGCCACAAATACCTGTATCTATTCTTTTGTTGTGAGACATCTAGATTGTTTCCAGCTTCTGGTTAACACAAACAAGGCCACTATGAACATAGTGATACAAATGCCCCTGTGGCATGATGTGGTATCTTTTGTGTATATGATCAAGAGTGGTATGGTAGGGTATTCAGGTAGATTGATTTTCAGTTCTCTGAGGAAGCTCCATATTGATTTCCAGAGTGGCTGTACCCAGTTTGTAATCCCACCAGCAATGGAGGATTGTTCCTCTTTCTCCACATCCTCACCAGCATCTGCTACCACCTGAGTTTTTGATCTTTGACACTCTGACTGGCGTAAGGTGGAATCTCAGAGCCGTTTTGATTTTCATTTCCCTAAGAATTTTGAACATATTAGGTGGTTTTCAGTCATTCAAGATTTCTCTCTTGTAAATTCTCTGTTTAGTTCTAAACCCCATTTATTTGATTGGGTTGTTTGGGTGGTTTTGGTGATTAGATTCCTGTGTTCTTAATAAGGTTTAGATATTAGCCCTCTCTTGAATGTGGGGTAGGTGAAGTTTTTTTTTTCCTAATCTGTTGTTGGGGTCTACACTAGCCCCACTTTGGGGTGGCCAAAAAATGTCGCGGCCCAAGCAAAATGTTGAGGCCCGGGCCGCCCCGCGTTTGCCTGCTACTGTATCCCGGCCCAAGCTGCTGCTCTGGTCTGGGGGTCGGGGTTCAGCTAGAGAGAGAGAGTGAGGTCGGACTCGAAGAATGCAGACCAGACAGAGGGTAATTCATTCCTGTTTATTCTTCAGTCTAAGTCCTAAGTCTTGAGTTCCTAGTTCCTAGTCCCTAGTGCCTCCAAGTTCCAAGTTACTTCTTCCAAATTCTCTTCCAAGTGCCTGCTACCTAATGCCTAATTCCTACTCCAAGTTGTACTCCAAGTTGTACTCTCTGAAGTGTCTCCTTCTCTCTTCTGTGTCTCCCTAATGTCTGATTCTCTAATGTCTGCCTCTGCCTTTTATATGTCTTACTTCTAAGCCATGCCTCTAAGTTACACCTTTAATCATACCCTTAGGTCTTGTCTCTAAATCTGATCTCTACACTTCTAAGTCATACTCTTAAATCACACACCTTTAATCTCACACACCTTTAATCTCACGCACCTTTAATCTCAAGGTATCTAAACCAAGATTATCAGAGTGTGCTCAGCTGTTGTAGGGTATTGTAATCCAAGTCACATGTCAGGGTATATGGCTCAAGATGGCTGCAAAGCTGATAGCCACTTTCTGCTAAAAGTCGGCCCCCAACAATCTGTAGGTTGCTTATTTGTTTTATTGCTTTCCAGTTTCATAAGGTCATATTTATCAATTCTTGATCCTAAATTCTGAGTCATTGGAGGACTGTTTAGGAAATTTGCCAGTGTGTCAATGAGTTTGAAACTCTTTTCCAATTCCTCATATATTAGATTCAGTGTATCTAGTTTTATGTTGAGTTTCTTGACTCAGTTGGACTTGAATTTTGTGCAAGGTGACAAATATTGTTCTATTTTCATTTCTCTACATTTTTCTATATATAGATAGGCAGTTAGACCAGCATTATTTATAGAATATGCTTTCTTTTTTCCATTGTATATTTTGGGGTTCATTGTCAATGATCAAGTGTGTGTAAGTGTGTGGTTTTATTTTTGGGAATTCAATTGTATTCTATTCTATTGATCTACGTGTCTGTCTCAGTACCAATAGCATTCAGATTTTATCATTATTGCTCTTTAGTAAAACTTGAGATCATGGATGGTGATTCCCACAGCCGTTCTTTTATTGTTAAGAATTATTTTTGCTATTCTGGGATTTTTGCCTTTACAGATGAATTTGAGAATTGCTCTTTCCATGTCTTTAAAGAATTGTGTTGGAATTTTGATGAGTATTTCATTGAAACTGTAGATTGCATTTGGTAGGATGGCTATATTTACTATATTAACTTTGTCAGTCCATAAGCATGGGAGATCTCTCTATTTTTTGAGAGACTGAAGTTATTGTCCTACTGGTATTACACTTGTTTAGTTAGAGTTACCCCAAGATATTTTATATTATTTGTGGCTATTGTGAAGGGAGTTGTTTTTCTAATTTCTTTCTCAGCTTGTTAATCATTTGTATATAGGGAGGGTACTGATTTATTTGCCTTAATTTTATATCTGGCCACTTTGCTGAAATCAGCTGGAGAAGCTCTCTAATAAGATTTTTGAGGTCACTTATACATGTTATCATATCATCTGCAAATAGTGCTACCATTATTTCTTCTTTGCCAACTTGTATCCCCTTGATCTCTTTTGGTTGTCTTATTGTTCTAGCTAGCACTTCGAGTACTATAATGAATACATACGGGGAAAATGGGCATTCTTGTATTGTTCCTAATTTTAGTAGGATTGCTTCAAGTATGTCTCCATTTAATTTGTTATTAGCTGTTGGTTTGCAGTACGTTGTTTTTATTATGTTAAGGTACAAGCCTGAATTCCTGATTTCTCCAATACTTTTACATGAAGGAGTGTTGTATTTTGTTAAATGCTTTTTCTGCATCTAAAAAGATGATTATGTGATTTTTTGAGTTTGTTTACATAGCATATTACACTAATAGATTTTCCTATATTTAATCAACCTTGTATCCCTGGGATGAAGCCTACTTGATCGTTGTGAATGATGGTTTTGATGTGTTCTTAGATTTGGTTTACAAGAATTTTATTGAGTATTTTTCCATTGATTTTCCTAAGAGATTGGTCTGAAGTTCTCTTTTTTTGGTTTGGGTTCTTATGTGGTTTAGGTATCAGTATAATTGTGGCTTCATAAAATGAATTAGGTAAAGTTCTTTCTGTTTCTATTTTATGAAAGAGTTTGAGGAATATTGGTATCAGGTATTCTTTAAAATTCTGGTAGAGTTCTACACTAAATCTATCTGGTCCTGTGATTTTTTTTTTTAGTTGTGAAGTTTTTAATGACTTTTTCTATTTCTTTGTGCAATATAGACCAGTTTAGATAGCTTACTTGCTCTTTGTTATGTGGTATCAATCTCAAAAAGCATCCATTTCATCTAGATTTTTCAGTTTTGTTGAGTATAGGCTTTTATAGTAGGATCTGATGATTTTTTTCAATTTCCTCCATTTCTGTTATGTCTTCCTTTTCATTTTTGATTTTGTTGATTTGGATACTGCCTCTGGGCTCTTTAGTTTGTGTGGCAGGGGGTTTATGTATCTCATTGATTCTCTCAAAGAACCAGCTTCTGGTTTTTTTGATTCTTTGTAGTCTCCATTTAATTTGATATTAACTGTTGGTTTGCAGTTTGGTTTGTGTGGCAGGGGGTTTATGTATCTCATTGATTCTCTCAAAGAACCAGCTTCTGGTTTTGTTGATTCTTTGTAGTGTTCTCTTTTATTCTATTTGGTTGATTTAGGCTCTAACTTTGACTATTTTTTGCCATCTTCTTTCTTGGGTGAGTTTGCTTCTTTTTGTTCTAGAGCTCTCATGTGTACTGTTAAGTTGCTAATGTAAGATATCTCTAGTTTCTTTTCAAGGGCACTAAGTGTTATGAATTTTCCTCTTAGCACTGCTTTCATTGTGTCCCATAGTTTTTGTTGTGATATGTCAACATTTTTATTAAATTCCAGGAAGTCCTTAATTTTTTTATTTATTCCCTGACCAAAATATCATAGAGTAAAGGGTTGTTCTGTTTTCACCTGTATGTGGGTTTTCTGTTGTTTTTGCTATTATTGAAGACCAGCCTTAGGCCATGGTAATCTGATAGGATGCAAGGGATTATTTCAATCTTCTTCTATTGTGAAGTGTTGTTTTGCAACATGTTATATGGTCATTTTTGGAGAAGGTACCATGAAGTGCTGAGAAAAAAAGTTTATTCTTCTTTTTTTTGGTGAAATGTTCTGTAGATACTTGTTAAATTCATTTGGTTTATAACCTCTATTAGTTTCACTGTGTCTCTGTTAAGTTTCTGTCTCAATGACCTGTCCATTAATAAGAGTGGGGTGTTGAAGTCTCTCACTAATATTATGTGGGATTCAATGTCCGTTTTGAGCTTTAGTAAAGTTGCATCTATGAATGTGGGTGCCCTTGCATTTGGGGTATAGATGTTCAGAATTGAGAATTTTTCTTGTTGGATTTTCCTTTTGATGAATATGAAGTATCCTTTCTAATCACAGTTGATAAGTGTTGGGAGCCGTAGTGAGTATGCCAGTATCCGCCATTCCAAGATGGCGCGGACATCGTGTCCTCCCACTAGTAAACAAGTAACTACAAAGTAAACTGTGCAGTAAACTGCGCAGCTACAAAGGCAGAAAGCCTGCCAAAGTCACTGGCCAATCCCGAGGTGTAATATTGGGTGATGAGTGAACAGCCAATCAGAAGTGAATACGTCACTCTAGGGTGTATTTAAGCTGGGCCTCTTCCTGTCTTCAGCCCTTCTGAATTCTTTACGTGTGTGATACAGAGTAAATCCTCGCTGTGGTAACTACCCGAATTCTGCCTCTCGTGTTTCTCTTCCACGGGTGAAAAGGGGACACGGGAGGCGCGCGCAACAGCTAAGTTTTGGTTGAAAGTCTATTTTATTGGATATTAGGATGGCAACTCCTGCTTGTTTCTTGGGATCATTTGTTTGGAAGGCCTGTTTCTATCCTTTTACTCTGAGATAGTGTCTGTCTTTGTTATGAGGTGTGTTTCTTGTATGCAGCAAAATGTTGGATCTTGTTTGCATATCTAGTTTGTTACCTTATATCTTTTTATAGGTGAGTTGAGTCCATTAATATTGAGAGATATTAAAGAGAGATGACTGTTGGTTCCTGTTATGTTTGTTTTTGTAGATGGCTTCATGTGCTTGTGGTTCTCTCTTTTTGGATTTGTTATGAGATGCTTTTATATCTTTTCTTTTGTGTAGGTACATTCTTTGTGTTGGAGTTTTCCTTCTATTATTCTCTGTAGGGCTGGATTGGTAGCTAGATACTGTTTGAATAGTTTGTCCTGGAATATTTTATTTTCTCCATCTATGTTGATTGAGAATTTTGCTTGGTATAGTAGCCTGGGATGGCTTTTGTGTTCTCTTAGAGTCTTCATGACCTCTAACCAGGCTCTTCTGGCTTTCATAGTCTCTGTTGAGAAATCTGGTGTAATGATATGTATGATAGGTCTACATTTGTATGTTACTTGACCTTTTTCCCTTGCAGCATTTGATATTCTTTCTTTATTTCTGTGTGAGTAGTTTTTTAATAATTTTCTTTTCTGGTCCCATTTATTTGATGTTCTATATGCTTCTTGTATCTTTATGGTCATCTCTTTCTGTAGGTTGGGGAAGTTTTCTTCTATAATTTTGTTGAAGGTATTTTTAGGTCCTTTTAGCTGAGAATCTCCTTCTCCTTTATTCTGATTATTCTTTGACTTGGTCTTTTCATTGTATCCTGAATTTTCTGGATGGTTTGGGTTAGGAGTTTTTTTTTTTTTTTTTAAGTTTTTAAAAGAAGCTTTTGTCTATTTTTTAATATATGCATTACAGGAAACAAAACACAAGAAGGCAAGAACAAAGTCACTCAGTCACAAGCAGCTCAGCTCTATGTCATTCTAGATCCTGCAAGCGTACATACACTTGGGTAATTGAGATTATACAGTATGTACCATTCTTTCCCCACACTGTGAACATTCACCAACTAAAAACCCCACACTACACGAGGATTTTGATAACCAAGAATAAACCATGCCATCTCAATCTGTCAGACAAAATTGTAATTCTGTCTTCCTTGGCAACAGACATTTCATAGAAGACAAAAAAACGGTAGCAGGCCTTTAGATAGACGGACTGGCAAAGTTACAATTAAATTCTGCATTTGCTCAGTGCTCAGCTCCCAAGGAAACACTAAGCAACAGACCACACTAAGTACAGCATTCCCAAGCTTATCATCAGATCTATACACTCATATATGCAGAAGAGGGGTGTTCCCGCTCAAGAAATGCATTCTTACGGAGCAGCTGGGAGACGAACCTTCGGTGAGGACTCTCAGGATGTCAGGCTCAATACAGTTGCAGGCCTCGCGCTGAGTTCTCTCTGCCCCTCCAGTCAGCCTAGCAACATGAATTTCCTCACTGTCCAGACGTAGCTTAACAATTCCATGTTCAAGAGGAACCTTCTTTCTCAATTCTGTTGTGCCTTCCAACTGGGTGCTCTTCAGAGGGGCAGAGAACCGGCTGATCTGTTGCCCTGACTGCTGTAGATCTCTTCGGAGGACTTCAGACAGCTGGGTCTTCAGAGCAGGTGTTAGGCTGTTGGTTTTTGTGAAGATGGTCTCCAAGGGTGCCTACAAATTGTGGTTTCTATTCCACTGTATGTAGTAGAACTCCTAAGAGGCTTTCAGTCTGTTGGGTCAGTTGCCCTGCATGCCACAGGGACCTGGGAGGACTTCAGACTGTGGTGTCTGTTGCCCAGTTTCCTGTATACAGAGGAGCTCCTTGGATGACTTTAAGCAGTGGTGCCTCCAGAGGAGCAGACAAGCTGGAGATCAGTTGCTCAGTTGTCCTGTGTGCAGCAGGTCTCCTTTGATGCCTCAGGCTGTGGTGTCAGTTGCCTGACTCTTCTGAGTGCAGTGGATCTTCTGGGATGCCTCAGAATATGATGTTTATTCGGGGTTCAGGGGTTTTGGTGGGTGATGGGTTCCAAGTCCACTGGGAATTGGGGTGGGAGTGTTTCTTACCAACTGCTCTGAGCAAAGTGGATCCTCTAGGATGGCTCAGGATATGGTGTCTTCAGGGAAGTAGAACAGCTAGCAGTCTACCCCAGCAGAAAGGACAGGACAGAAGGCCATCATATGTTTTGTCTACACAAAATTCTAACATTGACATTGCTTTCCATTTTTGATGGACTTCTTTCTGACTTACTGAGTGTTGTGCATGGTTCTGACATTCTTTAATAGGGATAAAAACACATAGAATCTATCCCTATAAAGAACCTATTATAAGTTAAATAAAACTTATACAAGTATTTGTTTATATTACACATTTTAGAGAATATTCCTGATTGGTGAAACAAAGAAGTAAAGAGTCCTTTGCAAATGTATTTCAGAAGCATCTCTCTGTCTCTCTGTCTCTCTGTCTCTGTCTCTCTGTCTCTGTCTCTGTCTTTCTGTGTGTGTTTGTGTGTGTGTGTATTTTTCAGACAAATAATGTAATATACTTTCATAGTTTTCTATTAAGTGGCTACAAAAACTGCAAATTGATTTATAAATAAGTTATACTATAAAAAAAGATATTTTCTTTTGCAAAAGTAGGTTTTCATTAAAAACCAAATTCTTTATTGTGTTCCCTTCATTGCACAAATTTCTCTCGGTGTTGCTTGCCTAAAGATTTTCTTCAAAATGCTTACCAATGCAAATTAGGGAACCTGTCAATATTTTTTTATACACCATTACCCTGATTGAACAGCTAAATATGAGACAAGGAATTAAGCAATTTAGGTCCAAAGTCAACACATCTTTCAAGGTCTAGGTGAGATGCTGTCATCTCTGAAAAGATTTAGTTAATATTTATGTTAATGGCTGAGTTAATCTCTTTCTTTTGATTGATTCAATATGTCTTAGTCACCAATAGTCTCAGAAATGATGTTGGGACACATATCATCTCTGAGTGCTGAGGTGTTTCAATATTTGTATTTGTTTTTAATTCATTAGTCTGTTTGTTGGTTACAATGCAGCTTGGAATCCTGAAGGTGACTCTGACTTAAGGGATTTACTATTTCCAGATTCCCTTGGAACAGACAAAGCCTGAGAATAATACAGATTGTGTTTAGTTTAGTTTAGTTTAGTTTAGTATAGTTTAGTGTAGTTTAGTGTCTTTGTTATGTTGCATACCACAGCATCATAGTGCAATTACATAAAATGTCAAAATATCTCTTAAAACTTTAGTTTGGTTCCTCTAATTCTTCCCAAAATTATTTAGAGAAAAGAAACTACAGCTAAGACCAATGTTGATGATAGAAAGGAATGTAATGTTGCTTATAAGTCAAATGATAATAGAATCCCAAAGTAAGACAGCACAAATGTAACAATTGTGTATACTTCATATTCATTCTAACAATGTTACTATATTTTAAGTAATTGTTAAATTTTGCCCCAATTTATAAAAGAAAGACACTAAAGCCCTGTCTTCTACTTTCATGAAACTTATTGTGGATTACATAGTCAATTAAGAAGATAAATAATTAAAAAGAAAAATTTAAATTAATTCTAATTAATGGATAAACATGGGGTAAGGAGATAACATCTGAAATGTAAATAAAATATCCATTAAAAAATAAACATTAATTACCAATAAAACCGAAATAGAGTATAGGTCAGCAAATGTGCAGTTAAAATGAGATTTATAAGTATTACTATAAATTTAAATTGTGAAACCATTTTATTAAACTTAACATATTATTTTTTAAAATTGTATTTTAGATATTCCATTTTGAATCACTTTCTTTATACCTACCATACATCTGTTAGAGTTATCTTAGGAAAGTGGATTGATTATTAGCTCCAGATTTATATTCACTGAAAAATTTCATGATACAATTATATTTTGGTTACTTTCACTGAATATAAAATTGGCCTTTGCCATGTGTTCTTTCATACTTTAAACAAATTAACACAACCATTAGATTACACCATATATTTACCCATGGCTGACCTTATACTGAAGGTCTAATATGAACAGTGGATCTGAAAGAAACTCTATATATTGAGGAATGGCCAGAATGTTTAGTCTATTTCAAAGTTTTTATCTTTCAAGTTGTACCCTCAATATTTGCTTCAGTTTTTAGTAGTTTCTTAGGGTTCAGAAACATTTTGTTGTATTTTAGACAAAAATCAAAAAAGATACTTTTTTTAATTCTTTATTGTTTTTCAGAAGAAAGTCCTTATATCCAACCAGCCATAATCTTGAAATTATCAAATTTTAACAATTAAAAGTTATAAACCCTGAAAAAAAACTTTCAACATTTAGTTGTGATTTTATATTTGTCAATTTGTGTAATCTACAAATATAGAATTTAATATAATTATTGGACATTGTTGCAGAGATTTATAATTTTTCCAAAATTAACATGGAAGAATCCATATGAAATCATATTTTTAACAATTAAGACACTTTAATCCTTACCTGTATTGTATTAAACTAGTCTCTAAATTCCAGCTTACAACAAGGGGGTAATTATACCCTTCTTGTATGATCAATTAGCAGTTAATTATCTTTAATACACATTAGGCTATGTTTTTAAATTAATTTTTAACATTCAGGCTTTACATAAAACAGTTTCATAGCATACATTTGACATTGTGTATACTGATTAACTAGTATAATCTGTGGCAACTTCACTGAATTTTAATCAAGAGAGTTTGAAAGAGCTATGGTATAAAGTAATTACAAGAGTAATCCATGGGAAATGGTACATAATATTAATGGACAAGATCATATTATGTTATTATTAGCCAATATTCCTGACTAATTCTATGATATATCATGATCCTTGAATGTGTATCTAAATATTTCAAGCCCAAAACAAAGTTCTCAGAATTTTTGAAATACATTAAAGCACTATAAAGAAAATAAGAAAATAGTAACAAAATATAGTAAACTATAAAATATAAACAAACCAAAGACAAAACAAATAAAGAAGAGAGATAAAAAAATCACAAGAAACAGATACAGACATAGACACAAATTTATTCACACATGCAGAAAATAAGATAAACACAAAGTTTGATTCTGCAATATATACTTAAAGGCCCTGAAGGGTATAAAATTAAAAGAAAACTAAAATAAAAATATAGGCTAGAATCAGATAGGAGGGAATGTAGAGAGGAACTGGAAAATGTAGACGTTGGGGAAATCATAATCAAGATATGTTGTATAAAAACTATTTTCAATTAAATAAATTAATGAATCCATTAGATAAGTAGGTAAAAAATGCCTTAACTGTTAAAATACTTTAATTCTACATATTTTATAAGATGATATTTTAACTTTTGGCCCTTTTATGTGTCCAAGAATTGTAAAAAATATCATTAACAATTCATCTATTATACATTACAACCAATCTCTCAGGCACTATTGGGAACTGAACTTGATACTTACTTAACTATAATTTCTTTGTGATTTAGGCCATGCTCTCCTAGCCCAAGATGATGATTATTTATTTTCTTTTACTTTATTTTATTAATAACTATGTCAATATGTATGTTGGGGTATGCATATGAGAATGCCAGTATTGAAGATATAAACAATCAAACATGGGTTGTGGCTAACAAATTTGGGTCATCCACAAGAGCACTGCATACTCTTAACCACTGAGAATTCTCTCCCATTTACTACCTAAAAGTTTTGAATATGAATGTTTCTTATTTTTAATTTATTTATTTTTATTCTCTAATCCATTTTTTACAGTCTAGACTTTATCCTCCTCCCTGTGTGCCCCTGACCACTCTAAATTCCATACCTCCCTCTGTTTCCTTGTCTCCAAGAGGGTGTACCCCCCACCGCCAACCCACCAGATCTCCCCACTCCCTGTGGCCTCAAATGTCTCCTGGATTAGGTGAATCTTTTCTCACGGAGGCTAGATCATGCAGTACTCTGCTGTATATGTACCGGGGGCTTCATATCAGCTGGTGTATGGTTGGTGTCTCAGTGTTTGAGAGTTCTCAGGGGTCCTGGTCAGTTGAGACTGCAGTTCTTCCCACTGGGCCACTCTTCTCCTCAACTTCTTCCAGCTTTTCCCCAACTCAACTACAGGTGTCCTTGGCTTCTATCCATTGGCTGGGTATTAGTATATTCATTTGACTCTTTTAGCTGCTTGTTGGACCTCTCAGAGGGCAGCCAACTAGGCCCCTGTCAGCAAGAACACCAGAGCATCAGCAACAGTGTCAGGCCCCTTGCCCTCCCCTTGAGCTGAATCCCAATTTGGGCCTGTCACTTGTTTACTTTTTCTTATGCTCATCTTCATTCTTGTCCCTGCAGCTCCTTCAGACAGGAAAAATATGGGTTCAGAGCTTTTGACTGTGAAATGGTAACTCCATTACAAAGGCTCTTCTACAAACTATACCACGAATTTAATTCAGTATCTTATAGCAGAAAAAAAAATTGTACTGTCCTAATGGGTGTTTTACTGTATCCTTGCTCACACTCTGTTCACATGGTAGCAGAACAACAAATTGAGACGAAGGGAGCAACAACATGAATATATTTGTTGGTAATGCCCACGTAATAATTAAATTCCAAATACAGTTTTAGCAATTTTAAGCCCACTCAAACATGATACTTTGGGATCAATAGCTTCATTAAGAACACAATAATAGTAACAATATAGTACTCAAATTCAGAAATTTGGTTAGTTCCATAGTAAGTTAAATTTTCAACTGGATTACAAAGAATTACATAAAGTCAAGTGTTTGTTTCATTGAGATTCAGTCCACTAAAAAATGTGACACAAATATATAGTGGTAGCTGTGAATATGCTATGGAAGTTTTTGTCATCTTACAGTATTCTCTCCTAGGTTAAATCTTGGGATATTTGTATACATCATAATAGGTTGAAATTACTGTATGTTTATGATATTTCACTGTTTCTGTTTTTACTTTTTTGGAACAACCTTCGTATCCAAAAGTTAAGCTCCAGTACATGATAAGAAAGTATTTATTTTTCTCATTTAGTTTTTTTGATCAGTAACTTATTCTTTTTAGTTTATTTTTAAATAATATTTATTTTTCTCTTGTTCAATACATCTTGACCGCAGCTTCCCTTCCTTCTATTCCTCCAGTTCCTCCACTGTCAAGAGTCCCCCAAAACACCAATGACATATATATATATATATATATATATATATATATATATATATATATATATATATATATATATGTATATAATCTGTTTCAGACTCATGCAGGCTCACAATTGCTGCTTTAGTTTCTGTGATGTCACATGAGCCTTACTCTGTTGATCTCATGAGCTGTACTCTTATGGCATCATCTAACCCTATGGCTTCCAAAATCCCTCCCTCTTCTGAAGGGTTCCAAGAAAGCTGGAAGGGGACCGAGTGGAAAACTCTAACCTGGGCCTTCTCTCTGTCTAATGTTTGGATTTAGGTCACAGCATCTCCACTCATCGGCTGCCAGAGACAGCCTTTCAATGACAACTGGACTAGGTACAGATCAGTGAGTAGAACATCATTAGGAATTTTTTCAAGACACTTTTGTCATTCTCTTTGGTCTGTCCTAGGTCTCTGGACTATCTACCCTCTGGTTTCTGGCCCTTCCGTTCAATGTCAGGGGTGGGCTCCTTCTCATTGGGTAGGTCTTGCACTGGAACAGTCATTGGCTGGCTATTCCCACAAATTCTGTGCCACTTTTACTGAATCACATTTTGTAGGCAGGACAAATTGTAGGTTGTAAGTTTTATGGTGGAGTTTGTGTCTCCATCCCTCCACTGGAAGACTTGCCTGATTAGAGAAGATGGATGGTTCAGGATCCTTATCTCCCATTACTAGAGATCTTCACTAGGATAACTCTTGTACATTCCAGGGAGTTTCCTGGACTAAGATTGTGTCTAGCTATCAAAATGATCCCAAAATTCTAGTCACCTTTCCCAGTAATTTCTCTCTTCATCACTTGCACCTGATGCCTCCAATTCTTAAGCTCCACTCCTCTGAGTCAACCTGTGAAATATATTCTGTCCTCTTTCCAAGAAATTCTATTTATCTTCCATTGAGCCATTCTTGTTACTTAGGATCTCTGGTTCTGTGCATTGCATCACAGTTATCCTTTACTTTTCAGCTAATAAGCTGATAATTATCAGCATATTATATAGTATATAATTATTATTATAAATGAGTACATATATAATTATAAGTGAGTACTTACTATGTGTGTCTTTCTGGGTCTGGGTTCAATCACTTAGTACAGTAAGTTTCTAGTTGCCTATAATTTGTTTGTTTGTTTGTTTGTTTTTCGAGACAGGGTTTCTCTGTGTAGCCCTGGCCATCCTGGAACTCACTCTGTAGACCAGGCTGGCCTCAAACTCAGAAATCCACCTGCTTCTGCATCCCAAGTGCTGGGATTAAAGGCGTGTGCCAGCACCGCCCAGCACCTATGATTTTTTTTTAAATATGACTGATACTCTATTGTGTAAATATATTACATTTTCCTTATCCAATTTTCTGTTAAAGGGCATCTAAGTTTTTATATCTCCCTACAATCACACTCCAGTTTCAGTCATCTTTCCCCACACTCTTTAATTCTACCCCGTACACCTAATCAGGTTAATTTGTATTTTATAAGTAATGGACTACAGTATCTTACAATCTAATGAACTAGGGATATTGCTAGGGAAGAGAGCTCAATTGGCAAGATATTTGCCTTGTGGGCAAGGAAATTTGAGTTGAATTTTCCGAATCCATTATTTTTGATAGTTTCATGCCTACTTATCCAACTAGAGTTATTTGAATGATAGAACATCAAATGGAAAATTATTTTATTAGATTGGCCTCCACGGCATTTTCAGAGTGATTGATGTGGGGAAGATTCTTGCCCATAGTGGATGGTGCCATCTCTGGGTTAATGATCCTAGATCCCATAAGAAATTAGACTTAGTAATCCACAATGAGGAAGCCAGTAAGTATCACCTTTTTATGGCCTCTACATCAGCTCCTGGCTCCAGGTTCCTGATGTGTTAAAGATCCTGCCTTGAATTCACTTAATGGACTGTGAGTTGGAATATGTAAGCCAAATAAACCCTTTACCTCCCAAGTTACATTTAGTCATGGTGTTTTGTAACAGCAATAGTCATTCTAATTAAGAAATCAACATTATTTTTTGAATAAGAATAAGAAGTTGTGCTTGGAATCCCCTATATAGGAAGGCACATGTATTAGTTTATATTTCTGTTGCTTTAATAAAACACTAAACAAAACAACTTGGGAGAAAAGATTTATTCAGTTTATAAGTTCAAATTAGCATCAAGTAAATCTAGGAAAAAAGGTAAATGAAGGAACGGAAGCAAAGTCTAAGGAAAAGTACTGCATAATGAACCCACATAGAAACCTGTTCTCAACAAGAAGAATTGTATCAGAGATTGACTCTTTAAATATACACAGACACACACAGACACAGACACACACACACACACACACACATACATGTACATATACACACACACTTGACCAGTGTTGGAGATTAGTTGGTTCTAATGCTTTAAATCTATCAGGAGACTTTGTGTCGAATTGTTAAATGTCCTTGTCCCTGAATAGTTTTTGCTTCATCAATAAAGATGGCAGTGGCTAATAATTGGACAAAGGGAGATAGGGCAGGACAGTCAGAGCTGCAGAAGGAAGGAGAAATAGAATCACCATGACTAGTGGAAGAATGTTGGGATACAGGATCTGTAGGAGGTAAAGCCAACCAGCTACTTCTCCAATTGGGCTTGGGGTATCAGATAAAGGTTTAGGAGTGCCCAGCCTTTGAGTTAATCCATGCATAAAAAGAAAAAAGAAAAAAAGAAAAGAAAAGAAATACCTTAGGGTGTGTGTGTCTTTTATTCTAAAATTCAAAAATAACTCCTGAGTGGGTGCATTCACACAATCCACCACGAGCACAAAGTGTGGCAGCCCAAACTCACCACTACAGACCACTGACATGTTCTGCACACATATGTACACAGAAGCTCATGTACATATATGTTAATATGTGCACAAAAATGGCCACGAACTAGAAGGTTAATAAAAAATATTTGCACACTGAGTCCTAAAACTATGCTTTCAGTGAAAGCAATTGTATACATACAATTTTGCTATTCACTTTGCAATGATAAAAGAGAAATTATAAAAGAAAAAGATGCTCTTTAAGCATGTCAATCAAATTATGATATTGTAGGCAAAACATTTTTTTGTGGAATAGTATAATAAAATGAAAGGTTTATATTAATCACATGATAATATTGGTAATGAAGATGCAGTAAATAAAGATTAAATTTTATATTTTACATGAAGGTACTTTTAGTTAAAATGTAGAAGATAAATTCTGAATTCTAACCATTTAAAATTTGATGCTAATTCAGTTATGTTCACAGAATTCTGGCATTTAACCTGTATTCATATATTATGATATATATATAGTCTTTACCTCAGAAGCATTATAAATAAATGAGATTCTTGAAAATATTAAAGATTAAACATTCTTAGTCTTAGCTCCTGGCATATCAAAAAAGTTTCATGAGTCTATTTGAGGTAATTTTTTTCCCTACAAATAAATTTTCTATAATATCTGTAATTTAAATTCTCATTAAGTTAGTGTACTTATAATTCTTATTCTTATTAATAAAAACAAAATAAAAACTATATTTTATGAATGTTTTTCCAATGAATACTGCATTTCCAACTTTACTATTTTTTACATAAGCAAATTAAACAAAAGAAAGCCACTCCTCTGAATTTTACTGCTAGCCATTTAAAAAAAAAGTCATGAAAAATGCTCCTGGATTCACTGAATCCTATTGACACACAGGTCACCTATTGATTTAATTATCATGCTTACTCTGCCTATTTGAGTGAACATATAAAGCAAGCTTTAAAACTATTCACGTGCAGACCAAAATTAAAATGTTAGGAAAACTGGAGACAGATGTTACAGATTCAGAGAGGTAACTTTTGCAGATATATAAACTATGTGCAAATCAGCCCATAAATTTTTATCTTTCATGCTAAATACATAAGGATAATTTATATAAAAAAGAAAAAACCCAAAAATTAACATTCCATATTTGCTGGAACTAAGCACAATATATCAATAATTCCACGAACCTGTGTCATAAAATTTTAGGCTTCGGTCCATATCTATAATATCTATGTATTAAATTCATATTTCCTTCACTTTGTTAGGATCTATACATGGAATATATCTTTTATACAAACTGGTATTCATTTTCACTACATATTAAACTTTTCTTGTTGTAGCATTCCATCCTCTTCCTTGAACCTGGTCATATACTCTCCCTTTATTCTTTTTTTTTTAATTGGGTATTATATATTATATTTACATTTCAGATTTTATGCCCTTATCCCACTTCCCCCCAATACCCAGAAACCTCCTATCCCATCCCCCCTCCTCATGCTTCTATGAGGCTGTGCCCCCACCTACCCCCTGCCCTCACTACCCCCTCTCCACACTCACATTCCCCCCCACTCTGTGTTTGTCCTTCATGGGACCAAGATTCTCCTCTGCCACCTATGCCCAAAAAGGCCATCTTCCCCTATATATACAGCTGGAGTCATGGGTCCCTCCCTATGTGCTCCCAGGCTGGTGGTTTAGATCCTGGGGAGCTCTGGTTGATTGGCATTATTGCTCTCCTCATGGGGTCATAAACACTTTCTGCTCCTTCAGTCTTCTCTCTAACTCCTCCATTGGGAAACACTTGATCATATCAGTGATTAGCTGTGAGGATCGTCCTCTGAATATGTCAGTTTCTGGCAGACCTCTAAGGAGACAGCTATATCATGTTCTTGTCAGCATTTACTTCCAGCCATCCACATCAGTGTCTAGCTTAGGTGACTGTACATTGGATGGATACCCAGATGGAATGGTCTCCAGATGGCCCCTCCTTCAGTTTCTGTCACATGTTTTGTTTCCATATTTGCTCCCTTGAGTATTTTTATTACACCTTCTAAGTAGGACTGAGGCATCCACAATTGGTCTTCCTTCCTCATGAGCTTCATGTGGTTTGTGAGTTGAGTCTTCACTATTCCAAGCTTTTGGGCTAACATCTGCTATCGGTGAGTAAATATCCTGTGTGTTCTTTTGTGATTGGGTTAACTCACTCAGGATGATAATTTCTAGGACCATCTATTTACCTAAGAATTTCTCGAATTCATTATTTTTAATAGCTGAGTAGTATTCCATTGTGTAAATGTACCACATTTTTTGTATCCATTCCTCTGTTGAAGGGCATCTGGGTTCTTTCCAGCTTCTGGCTATTATAAATAAGACTGCTATGAACATAGTGGAGCATATGTCCTTGTTATATGTTGGAGCATCTTCTGGGTATATGCCCAGGAGTGGTATAGATGAATCATCAGGTGATGCTATGTCCAGTTCTCTGAGGAATCTCCAGACTGATTTCCAGAGTGGTTGTACCAGCTTGCAATCCCACCAACAATGGAGGAGTGTTCCTCTTTCTCCGCATCCTCACCAGCATCTATTATCACCTGAGTTTTTGATCTTAGTCATTCTGACTGATGTGAGGTGGTATCTCAGGGATGTTTTGATTTGCATTTCCCTGATGACTAAAGATGTTGAGCATTTCTTAAGGTGCTTCTTGGCCATTTGAATTTTCTCTGTTGAGAATTCTTTGTTTAGCTCTGTACCCCATTTTTAATAGGGTATTTGGCTGTCTGGAGCATAATTTCTTGAGTTCATTGTATATCTTGGATATTAGCCCTCTACTGGATGTTGGATTGGTAAAGATCTTTTCCCAATCTGTTGGTTGCTGTTTTGTCTTATTGACAATGTCCTTTGCCTTACAGACGCTTTGCAATTTTATGAGGTCCCATTTGTCAATTCTTGATCTTAGAGCATAAGCCATTGGTGTTCTGTTCAGGAACTTTTCCCCTGTGCCTAGGTATTCGAGGGTCTTCCCCAACTTCTCTTCTATTAGTTTCAGGGTATCTGGTTTTATGTGAAGGTCTTTTATCCACTTGGATTTGAGCTTTGTACAAGGAGATAAGATTGGATTGATTTGCATCCTTCTACATGTTGACCTCCAGTTGAACCAGCACAATTTGCTGAAATGCTGTCTTTTTTCCACTGGATGGTTTTAGCTCCTTTTTCAAAGATCAAGTGATCATAGGTGTGTGGGCTCATTTCTGGATCTTCAATTCTTTTCCATTGATCTTCCTGCCTGTCTTTGTACCAATACCATGCAGTTTTTATTACTATTGCCCTGTAGTACAGTTTGAGGTCAGAAATGGTGATTTCCCCAGAAATTCTTTTGTTGTTGAAAATAGTTCTCGAAATCCTGGTTCTTTTGTTATTCCAAATGAATTTACAAATTGCTCTTTCTATCTCTATGAAGAATTGATTTGGAATTTTGATGGGGATTGCATTGAATCTATAGATTGCTTTTGGCAAGATGGACATTTTTACTAAATTAATCCTGCCGATCCAGGAGCTTGAGAGATCTTTCCATCTTCTGAGATCTTATATTTCTTTCTTCGGAGACTTGAAGTTCTTGTCATACAGATCTTTTACTTGCTTGGTTAGATTCACTCCAAGGTATTTTATATTGTTTGTAACTATTGTGAAGGGTGTCACTTCTTTAATTTTTTCTCAGCCTGTTTATCCTTTGAATAGAGGAAGGCTACTGATTTATTTGAGTTGATTTTATATTCAGCCACTTTGCTGAAGTTGTTCATAAGGTTTAGGAGTTCTGTGGTGGAAATTAGGGTCACTCAAGTATCATATCATCTGCAAATAGTGAAATTTTAACTTCTTCTTTTTTTTATTTGTATCCCTTTGAGTTCCTTTTGTTGTCTAATCGTTCGAGCTAGGACTTCCAGTACTATATTAAATAGGTAAAGTGAGAGTAGGCAACCTTGTCATGTCCCTGATCTTAGTGGGATTGCTTCCAGTTTCTTTCCATTTAGTTTGATGTTGGCTTCTGGCCTGTTGAATATTGCTTTTACTATGTTTAGATATGGGCCTTGTATTCCTGATCTTTCCAAGACTTTTAACATGAAGGGATGTTGAATTTTGTCAAATGCTTTCTCAGCATCTAGTGATATGACCATGTGGTTTTTCTCTTTGAGTTTATTTATGTAGTGGATTACATTGATGGATTTCCGAATATTGAACCATCCCTGCATTCCTGGGATAAAGCCTACTTGATCTTGATGGATAATTGTTTTGATGTGTTGTTGGATTCGGTTTGCGAGAATTTTATTGAGTATTTTTGCATCAATATTCATAAGAGAGATTGGTCTGTAGTTCTCTTTCTTTGTTGGGTCTTTCAGTGGTTTAGGTATGAGTGTAATGGTAGCTTCATAGAATGAATTGGGTAGTGTTCCTTCTGTTTCTATTCGATGGAATAACTTGAAGAGGATTGGTATTAGGTCTTCCTTGAAGGTCTGAAAGAATTCTGCACTGAAACCATCTGGCCCTGGACATTTTTTTGGTGGGAAGATTTTTAATGACTGTGTCTATTTCTTTAGGCGTTATGGGACTGTTTAGGTGGTTTATCTGCTCCTCGTTTAACTTTGGTACCTGGTATCTATCTAGAAAATTGTCCATTTCCTCCAGATTTTCCAATTTTGTTGAGTATAGGCCTTTGTAGTAGGATCTGATAATTTTTTTTAATTTCCTCTGTTTCTGTTGTTATGTCTCCCTTTTCGGTTCTGATTTTATTAATTTGAATGCTGTCTCTGCGCCCTTTGGTTAGTCTGGCTAAGGGTTTGTCTATCTTGTTGATTTTCTCAAAGAACCAGCTCCTGGTTTTGTTGATATTTTGTATAGTTCTTTTTGTTTCGACTTGGTTGATTTCAGCCCTGAGTTTGATTATTTCCTGCCGTCTACTCCTCTTGGGTATACTAGCTTCTTTTTGTTCTAATGCTTTCAGGTTTGCTGTCAAGTTGTTGATGTATGCTCTTTCCACTTTCTTTTTGTGAGCACTTAGAGCTATGATTTTTCCTCTTAGTACTGCTT
This sequence comes from Arvicanthis niloticus, assembly GCF_011762505.2. NCBI lineage: Eukaryota > Metazoa > Chordata > Mammalia > Rodentia > Muridae > Arvicanthis > Arvicanthis niloticus. Next base: position 25,016,340 of record NC_047670.1, read on the forward strand.
TCAATGAGTCCCACATGTTTTGATATGATGTGTCCTCATTTTCATTTAAATCTAAAAAGTCTTTAATTTCTTTCTTAATTTCTTCCTTGACCAAGTTATCATTGAGTAGAGCATTGTTCAGTTGCCAAGTGTATGTGGGCTTACTGTTGCTTTTGTCCATGTCAAAGACAAGTCTTAATCCATGGTGGTCTGATAAGGTACTGGGGATTATTTCAATCTTTTTGTATCTGTTGAGGCCTGTTTTGTGACCAATTATATGGTCTATTTTCGAGAAGGTACCATGAGGTGCTGAGAAGAAGGTATATTCTTTTGTTTTAGGATGAAATGTTCTATAGATGTCAGTTAAGTCCAATTGGTTCATAACTTCTGTTAGTTTCATTGTGTCTCGATTTAGTTTCTGTTTCCATGATCTGTCCATAGCTGAGAGTGGGGTGTTGAAATCTCCCACTATTATTGTGTAGGGTGCAATGTATGCTTTAAGTTTTAGTAAAGTGTCTTTTATGTATGTGGGTGCCCTTACATTTGGGGCATAGATGTTGAGAATTGCAAGTTCCTCATGGTACATTTTTCCTTTCATGAATATGAAGTGTCCTTCTTTATCTTTTTTGATTACTTCTGGTTGAAAACTGATTTTATTTGATATTAGAATCGCTACTCCAGCTTGTTTCTTGGGACCATTTGCTTGGCAGATTGTTTTCCAACCTTTTACTCTGAGGTAGTGTCTGTCCTTTCCACAGAGGTGCGTTTCCTGAATGCAGCAAAATGTTGGGTCCTGTTTACGTATCCAGTCTGATAGTCTATGTCTTTTTACTGGAGAATTGAGTCCATTGATATTAAGAGATATTAAGGAAAAATGAGTGTTGTTTCCTGTTATTTTTGTTATTGGCATTGGAGATATGTTTGTGTAGCTACCTTCTTTTACGGTTTTTGGAAGATTACTTTCCTGCTTTTTCTAGGTTGTAGTTTCCCTCCTTGTGATGGAGTTTTCCACCAATTATCCTTTGAAGTGCTGGGTTTGTGTTGAGATACTGTGTAAATTTGGATTTGTCATGGAATATTTTGGTTTCTCCATCAATAATGATTGACAGTTTTGCTGGGTATAGTAGTCTGGGCTGACATTTATGTTCTTTTAGGGTCTGTATGATATCGGTCCAGGATCTTCTGGTTTTTATGGTCTCTGGTGAGAAGTCTGATGTAATTCTTATAGGTCTGCCTTTATATGTTACTTTGCCTTTTTCCCTTACTGCTTTTAGTATTTTTTCTTTGTTTTGTACATTTGATGTTTTGACTATTATGTGGCGGGAAGTATTTCTTTTCTGGTCTAAACTATTTGGAATTCTGTAGGCTTCTTGTATATTTATGGACATCTCTTTCTTTAGGTTAGGGAAGTTTTCCTCTATAATTTTGTTGAGGATATTTACTGGTCCTTTAAGTTGGGAGTCTTCCCCCTCATCTATTCCTATTATCCTTAGGTTTGGCCTTCTCATTGTGTCTTGGATTTCTTGTATATTTTGGGTTAGTAGCTTTTTGTATTTTGCATTTTCTTTGACAGTTGTGTCAATGCTTTCCATGGTATCTTCTGCACATGAGATTCTCTCTTCCATCTCTTGTATTCTGTTGGTAATACTTGTGTCTATGACTCCTGATCGTTTTTTTTAAGTTTTCTATCTCCAGGGTATTCTCCCTTTGTGATTTCTTTATTGTTTCTACTTCCATTTTTAGATCCTGCATGGTTTTGTTTAATTCCTTCTCCTGTTTGGTTGCATTTTCTTGCAATTCCTTAAGGGATTTTTGTGTTTCCTCTCTAAGGGTTTCTATCTGTTCTTTGAGAGTGTTGTTTATGTCTTTCTTAAAGTCCTCTATCATCATCATGAGAAGTGATTTTAATTCTGAATCCTGCTTTTCTGGTGTGATGGGGTGTTCAGGGCTTGCTATGATGGGGGAACTGGGTTCTGATGTTGCCATGTAACTTTTATTTCTGTTGCTTACGTTCTTGCGCCTGCCTTTTGCCATCTGGTTAATTCTAGTGCTACCTGTACTTCTGTCTCTGATTGAAGCCTGTCTTTCCAGTTGTCTCGCTTGTGTTTGGTCTTCTAGGAGTCCAGATGTCTTTGTGATTTTTTCCAGCTGCCCTGATTACAGTGGTATCTCTAGGATGCCTCAGGATATGGTGCCTCCTATGTAGCAGTCCAGCTAGATGTCTGCTGTTCTGGGTGCAGTGTCTCCTCTTGGATATCTCAGGGTATGTTGTCTGACACTCTGAGTTCAGTTGTTCCTCTGTGGCTCTGGGTTGAGCGGACCTTCCAGTATGTCTCAGGCGGTGACCGGGGTCCACACAACTGCAGACCTGGTAGAGGTCTGGTCCAGGACTCAGACCCGGGAGATGGGCAGAAAAAGGGTGCTAGCCGGCAGGGGCGTGGGGGAAGGGGGGCGGGGAGGGGTATCTGCTGGGTTCTGAGCACTCAGGGCGCCCAGCTATGAGCTCAGGGTAGTATGTGGGTTTTCCTACCTAAAGCTGGTTGTGGGATCTGTGGATAACCCCCGAATATGTCTGGCGGAATCCGGGGTGCACTCACCTGCAGGCCTCAGACCGGAGGAGGGGCGAGCAGCAGAAGGAGCGTGCTAGCGCTGGCTATGGGTTCTATGGATCCCCCAGAATGTGTCTGGCGGATTCCTGGGTGCACTCACCCGCAGGCCTCAGACTGGAGGAGGGCGTCTGGTGTAATTCTTATAGGTCTGCCTTTATATTTTATTTTACCTTTTTCCCTTGCTGCTTTTAGTATTTTTTTCTTTGTTTTGTATGTTTTATGTTTTGATTATTATGTGGCAGGAGGTATTTCTTTTTTGGTCTAAACTATTTGGAGTTCTGTAGGCTTCTTGTATATTTATGGACATCTCTTTCTTTAGGTTAGGAAAGTTTTCCTCTATAATTTTGTTGAAGATATTTACTGGTCCTTTATGTTGGGAGTCTTCCCCATCATCTATTCCTATTATCCTTAGGTTTGGCCTTCTCATTGTGTCTTGGATTTCCTGTACGTTTTGGGTTAGTAGCTTTTTGTATTTTGCATTTTTCTTTGACAGTTGTGTCAATGTTTTCCATGGTATCTTTTGCACCTAAGATTCTCTCTTTTATCTTTTGTATTTTGTTGGTGATACTTGTGTCTATGACTCCTGATCTTTTTCCTAGGTTTTCTATCTCCAGGGTAGTCTCCCTTTGAGATTTCTTTATTGTTTCTACTTCTGTTTTTAGATATTGGATGGTTTCCTTCACCTGTTTGGTTGTATATTCTTGCAATTTATTAAAGGATTTTTGTGTTTCCTCTTTAAGGGCTTCTATCTGTCTACCTGTGTTTTCCTTAAATTCTTTGAGAATGTTATTTATGTCCTCCTTAAAGTCCTCTATCATCATCATGAGAAGTGATTTTAATTCTGAATCCTGCTTTTCCAGTGTGATGTGGTGTTCAGGGCTTGCTTTGATGGGGGAAACTAGGTACAGATGATGCCATGTAACTTTGGATTCTGTTGCTTATGTTCTTGTGCTTGCCTTCCACCATCTGGTTAACTCTAGTGCTACCTTTACTCGCTGTCTCTGACTGAAGTGTGCCTTTCCAGTTATCTTGCTTGTGTCTGATCTCCTTGGGGTCCAGATGTCTCTGTGATCTTCTCCAGCTGTTCTGAGTACAGTGGTACCTCTAGGATGACTCAGAATAAGGTGTCTTTTAGGTAGCAGACCAGCTAGGTGTCCCCTGTTCTGGGTGCAGTGTCTCCTCTAGGATATCTCAGGACAAGGTGCCCACTGCTCTGAGTGCAGTGTCTCCTCTAGGATGTCTCAGGATAAAGTGTCCGATAAAGTGTCCACTGCTCTGAGTGCAGTGGCTCATCTAGGATGTCTTGGGATATGTTGTCTGTTACTCTGAGTTCAGTTGTTCCTCTGCCACTCTGGGTTCAGTTGTACCTCTTCAGCTCTGGGTTCAGTGGACCCTCTAGGATGTCTCAGGAGCAATTCGGTGTCTACACAGGAGCAAACCAGGCAGGGGTCTGAGCCAGTCCTCAGATCTGGGAGAGGGGCAGAAGGGGAGTGCTATTCCACAGGGGCAGGGTTTGAGTGTCTGCTGGAATCTGGGTGGTCCCCACACCCAGCTATGGGCGTAGGGCAGTATGTGGCCTTACCTACTGCTCTGGGTTCAGTGGATACTCTAAGATGTCTCAGGAGGAATCTGGTGTCCATAGGAGCAGAGCCCCTTTATTCTTAAGAGTCACTCTGTATATCTGCTTGTGTTTTCATTCTAGTTCCCCTGTATTTTTATTTATAACAGAATAATGGTTGTGAAGACCTATGTTTTGAAATAAGAGTTTTCAGAGCCTATCAATATAGCATGCTTGGACAGATTTATTTTTTGTCATTTCATCACCTAATATCAGTTTACTTTCTAGTCTAACAACAATTCAGACTTAATCAGACCTATGTATGTATAATGATTTACTCTGCAATGTTATACCACTACTAAAATTAATTCGATATCCTCTACTAAAATGTCTACCCAAACTAGTTACATTCAACAGATATAATAGTTTATTCATTGATCAAATTATATTCTACAGCTGTTGATAATATTTCTGTATAGTAAACATTTTAATAAAGTTAAAATTCCTTGTTATACTTTGTTTACCTGACTACAATTTTAGAGTTTCCTCCATTTCATCGAACTGTTTAACCAAGGAAATAGAAGTTCTTTTGGTTCTTGAACATAATGAATCAGTATTTATGTGGTATTTTGATAGGATGATGAGCATTGGAATTTATACCAAACATATTTTTTGAAATAAAAGAGTATGCTCATAGCTCTTTTAAACTTAATTATAAATGAATTTAATTTAAGCTCTAATAGTCCTCAGTAAATGATTTATTATAACATCTAAAGCACAGCCTTTTCAGTGGCATAATAATTTTCCAGTTCATTGCCGTCATTTGAAGATGACATAAAAGCTCAGTTCATTTAAAGTATCTTCTTGTTCCTAATAATTTATTGTCATTCTTACTAGGCATCCCGAATATTTAATGAATTTTTTTTTACTACAACTTTTAAATGTTTTATTAATTCATGTCATGCCATGAACACTATTGTAAAAGAAGTGATTTTTTATACTTGAAAATATTTTAATACCAAGATTAACAAAAGGTAAGTAAGTAGACAAATAAAAAGTTTCAATTTAGTACATCCTTCATGTCTAAACAGTTCTGAGAATTTGAATATATAAATATATTTAAATGTCTGTTTCATACTTTGACTTCTGCAAACTAAATCCCAAAGGAGAAAAATAGATCATGTATACTTAAAAACTTCTGGCATTAACAGTGATAAACTGTTGTCACTTTATAAGAAACAAGAGGTAAGCTTTTCTTTGTAGCTCATTTGGCAGTCCCCCAATATTTACAATAGTCACACTACCATTATAAAATCAGTCTTTTGCATGTCATGTAAGACCCAGAGGAATTACAACTACCTCATTATTATAATAATGAAGTATTAAACTTATCTCAAACTATTAATTAAATATTTTATGAATTTTAAACATTAAAATGAAAAGAAGTACCAGAATTTGACTTCCTAGTAATTAGTCATCCACTATCCACTGTTTCCTAAGCAATTGATTTTAATAGAAAAGCAAATCAGTGTTTTACTCTGGATAAATAAGAAATTTTTACACTTTGCATGCCAAGAGCAGAAATCATGGCATTTATATAAAGGCCCATATGATAAATTCCATTTTCAACTGAAACTGAAAACAAATTATGTCTATTCCCATAAATATTTACTTACTCTCACCAGATCAATTAAAACTTATACTGAAAAAAAATGCTTTCACTTAAGCCTAAATTGCAAGGAATTAAAACACTAAATCTGTGTATTATGACTAGGAGTATTAGAGAAACAATTTTATCTATATCTTAACTTTTAGATGATTTAAGTTGGCTTAAGTTTTATTTTTTGAAAGCAGTTCAGTGCATTATTAATTTAAAAGAAACTAGACATGAAAACACTTATGTGGTATTCATTGATGATTAATCTGTCTTTTTGGCTTTTAGGAGAACATGTTTACCATTGGTTTTAATTCTTCTTCATAAGTTTTCTAGAACTATGTAATGAGGCTGGTAGTACTTGGATTTCTACTTCATAGTAATATGTATAATTTATTCAGTGGGACTATAGTATTAAAATGTATTCTTTACTTACTGAATAAATTTTCATTCACTCTTTCCAAGACATTTCCATTCCATTAACATGCCAAATTTATTGGCATGCACTTGTTTTTAGTAATCCTTTTTCCCCATCAGTAGGATATGAACTGATTTATCTTCTCTTTTTTAACATCAATCTAGCTTCTTTAACAAATGCTATTAATAAATACAAAATCAGGGACTTTTCTTCTGATTTCCTAGTATTGAAATTCAGACATATTTCCTCAGAATTCTATTTATCTTCATAGATTCTATTTATTTTTTTCTAATACAGAAATAAAGCACATTTGTCTCATACTATATTTTTAAGTGTTGTAAACTTTGCTAACTGGCCTTTATTTTTAGTGAAAAAAGATATATAATATATCATATATATATATATATATATATATACATATATATATTATATCATATATCTTTTTATAATATATATCTTTTTTCAATATAATTTTTCATATAATATATTATAATAATGTTTTTTATTTTTTCATCTCCAGATCCTCCCACCCATACAACCCTATTAACATACATTTAAATGTTTTATCTGTATATCAAATGCTTAGATATGTTACAATATTGTTTCACTAACTTAAAAGTATTTGTCTTTTTGTTATATGGTACATATCTCCATATGTAAGCATTTTAAGTTGATGTGTTTATACAAATATTTTGCCTTACATGAGATAAATTTCTTCTGAAAGATAGAAATATTATCTATGATGGTAGTTTCATTATAAGTTGCAAACATATCATCTGAAATGAAAGCTAATTACTTTAGAAAATTAATGTACTTACTCTTTTATATCTGTGCTTCTTAAAGGTATTACTTTTTCTTTATCTCCAAATAATATCATACTCACATTTTTAAGAATTCTCAGAATTATAGTTTGAAAGTCTGTTTTAAATATTGAATAATTCTATTATGAAATTCATTTCCAAAGTTTTAATTTATATGTGAAAGACTCTCTACTTATATTTTATAGTGGCAAGAGGTGCCATGTAGGCTCTATCTTACTTCACTATAAATCTTATAAAATATAATGTCAATCTTTCAGACAAGTTTTGCCTATTGATGCAATAGTGGCTCGGCACTTACTTGAGAAACAAATCAGTCTATGATTGGAGTCCTGTGAAGGCTCAATGAAATGCCCCAGTGTAAAGAAATGCCAGGACAAGGAGGTGGGAGTGGGTGGGTGGGGAAACTCCATCATAACAGCAGGGGAGAGGAGAGGGAATAACAGGTTTTATGGGTGGGGTGTAACTGGGAAAGGGGATAACAGTTGAAATGTAAATAAATAAAATATTCAATAAAAAATATAAAAAAACACCCTGATATTTTTCTCATGAGAGACAGAGGGAGGAGATTCAGACTGGAGGAAAAGGTTGGGTAGAACTAGGAGAATGGAGGATGAGAAACTGTAATACAGATATGTGGAAAAAATACATTTTTAGTACAGTAAAAATAAATTTTTAGATCAAAGCCTTTTTGATAAATTAAAAACAAAAAGGAAATAGATAGCTTATCTACCAATGATGAAATATTTCTGTGTAACCTAAAGCATGAAGTTTTTCTTAGCCTGTCTTAGAGTGTTGACAAGTGTAGGAAAATCCTAGATAGATGATCTCTTGGAACAATGACAGTGATATGAAGTGAGTTGATGATTTGTAATGGATCTCTGATGTATCTGATGGGGTAAGATAAATTTCTACAGTACACTTTGTTGTCTATAAAATGAATAAGGTTTTGTCTGAAACACACACACACACATACACACACACACAGACACAAAAGAAGTCAAATGATACAAAGAACTGAAAGCTTTGTAAGAAAGCTCAGGAATAATTGCCACTAATAAGTCCTGACATTACATGGATACATAAATTTACAAAATTCAAGCGCTGTCTTCAATGCTCAAGTATGGGGAGCCGACATAAGGTGGCTATCCTCCTTGCAGCCATCTTGAGCCATATACCCTGACAAAAGACTTGATTACAATAGCCTACAACAGCTGAGCACACTCTGATAACATCTTGTTTTAGATACCCAGGATCTTCCCTTGGGTGTGTAAGACTTAAAGGTGTGTGACTTAAGGGCATGACTTAGAGATCAGATTTAGAGACAAGGCCTAAGGGCATGACTTAAAGGCGTGACTTAAAGGCATGGCTTAGAAGTGAGACATATAAAAGGCAAGAGGCAGACAGAAGAGTTCAGTACAACTTGGAGTAGGAATTGGAAGAAGACACTTAGACTAGAGAACTCAGAAAAAGGATTATTAGGTATTAGACACTAGGCACTTGGAAGAAAACTTGGAATTAGACATTAGGTACTCAGAAGAGAACAGATTATTATTATTAAGTATTAGGCACTTGGAGTACGCACTTGAGACTCCAGATAGGCAACTTGAGATTAGTCACTTAGCACTGGAGAAAGAACTTGGAAGTTGGAGGCACTAGGGACTAGGAACTAGGGACTAGGAACTCAAGACTTGGGACTTGGACTAAGAAGAGAGACTGAAGAATAAATGGGGTTGAATCACACTCTGTCTGGTCTCCATTCCTTGAGTCCATCCTCACTCTCTCTCTTGCTGAACCCTGACCCACTGACCAGAGCAGCTTGGGGCAGTGCAGGCTCTAACAACTTAGCCCCCAAGGTTATTGGCAGTGCAGGTCTAACATTTGACAGAGCTGTCCATGACATTTTGGCCCCAAAACATGGGGCAGCTTGGGCTACAACATTCAAGGTCATCAGAGATATAACAGATGAACAAGTAATAATATCAGCACTGAATGAGTACATAAAAGTATCAAAAAATAATTAAATAGAGGAATAAAGAGACCTCATTACATTGTACAAATAATATATATTAATAAAATACCATAATATTGTACAAACAGAGAAGTTTTAAGAAATTGTTTCTAGAATTTTTCAATAGCTGAAAAGTATAGGATTAGCTAAGAATCAACAAAATCTGAATAATAGATCACTGGCAATAACTCAGTCTTTACAAAGTAGAAAATGTCTAAGATCTATGTTTAACTATTAATTGGCTTCCAGTATATGTGGCAGTTATAACTTTATGGACACCACTTATGTGAAAGCTTTTAATAGGATGTAAATATTATTTTTGTTCATATGTATTCTTATTTACCTTTTTTCTTAAAACTTAATTGTACAGTTTTTCTTTTTATAAAATATTTTGGCAAATATTTACTGTGTCAATGAAACTTGTTCATTAACTTTAAAAATTAATAAAATAACTCTGAGAGTAAGCATTCTTAATCATAAGCACACATTTTATTTTTTAAGTATATTGTTAGAATAGTTATTTAAAGAAAACATTTTCAGACTTATAAAATAAAATATAATGTAAGACATGGTTTTCCTAGATTGTGACCACAAAACATGAAAAGGAGTCAAGCTGTAGCTCCTGAGAAAATGTAAATAAAAATTTCAAAGGAATACCCTCAACATGTAGAAAAGAGATACATAATATCAGCAGAATAACAAATACTAAATCTTATAAAACATTTTAAAAATACTGTCAGTAAGAATCATTAAAGACACATATGAACAATTTCAAGTCCATAAAAATACTCAATGTAAATGGAAAAGAAATTCAGTGAGCATAAAGATTTTATTGCTACCAAAATTAAAATTCTTCCATAATATTTAGTAATTAAGTTTAATTACTAAACAATTATATTGTTAAAAATATTAAAATAATATCAATTATTTGTCACATTAAAATAACAAAAGACAATTCAACTCTTAGTAACATAGTTTTGACCTTTACTTATGTTTGTTTGTTCTGTATTGTCTGTTGGTTATTACAGATGGTCAGTTTTAAGTAACACTAAGACTCCTAACAATGAGAATCTACATCATTTTCAAGATTTTTGATAGTTTAAATAAACAAATATGGATTGAATACTTTAACTGTATTCTTTTCAGTATAAATGTTTCTGTTTAACCAAGTGAATTATGACAAAAGTTTAAACAAAATTATAATGAATTATAATATTAGGATAGCAAGAGATAATGTTGAGACAGAATCTAGATTTCAAACAAGGGTTAGTGCAGGTTTCAAGGCTCTTTTAGTTGTCAAGCTAAAATTGGTTTTGTCTCTTCTACAGCATTTATTCTAAGTTGCATTGACTATATAATTTCCAATTATGTTAGTGTGTTGAAACCTGGCATGTCTGTTATGGCAATCTATCAACCAGTTTTTGTCTCATTGCCCTGAGTATTAGAGAAACCTTGATTCTCTGGAAAAAAAAAAGCTTAAAAGTGCTGGAAGAAGTGAGTTGGGCTTTAAGCAGAAGCAAGAGGGTAGCAGGCTTGATTATTGCTGGTATAACAGCTTTAATTCCATTCATTGCTAGCACCACTCATTCTGCAATAGCATTGAACCAAGGAGTTAAGACAACTGTTTTTGTTAACCATCTAGCAAAAAAAAAATGTTATTAATTTATTAAGTATACCAAAAGATTTATATAGGTATCTGGAACAACAGATAATGCTTTATAACCCATTCAAATTATCTGAAGGAGGTTCAGGGTTCAAGAGTTAAAAGCCATCCCAAGTGTCATGACAATATCATTGGAGTAGTGTTACTTTAGAAATTCACAATGATTGTCCTTATAATTAGAAAAAGTTTAAAGACACCAGGATATGTGGCATAATCTTAACACCTGTCTGAGTGTGTTAACTTTTCATAGTAAGATTATGAATTTAAAAATGATGCTTTTTTGAACTTTGATGCTGCAGATAATGCCAATGAAATTATCCATGGCCTGAGCTCAATATTTTTATTTTGGATAAACCTCAGGAATGGTATATATAGCTTGATCAGGCTAACCCTTCTTGACCTGGGAATAATTTTATTCCTGCCCATAGTGTTTAAAGCTTATCTTTAACAACATTATCATGTTGGCAGCCAAAGTACATGGCTTAAACCTGAAAATGGACCCCCAGAGAGAGTTATTAAATGAACAAGCTGGCAAGCCAAAGATGGGTAAGATTTGCACAGAGCCTTACCAGCCTAAGACAGAAGTGCATTGCCTTTGATACTACATATTCCATATTGGGTAAGGAAGGCATTTTTGTCAGAATGACCTAAGACAGGTTCATTCTTGTTAACAAAATAAAAAAGCAGGAGAGGTGGAGAGTCTTTGGGGCTGCTTGGCAACAAGCTGACAAAGGCCAAGGACAAGGAAAGGGTCTGCTTGGTAGAAATATTACATTGGCCAAGGACAAGGAAGTAGGCTTCAAGTAGAAATCTGACATTAAACTAGAACAAAGAAGTAATTTCAGGTAGGAGTCTAAATTGTAAACTACAACAAAGAAGTAACCTCAGGCAAGAATCTAAATATTAGGCCAGAACTAAGAAGTAATCTCAGACAGAAATCTAAATTTTAGGCTAGAACAAGGTAGTAGGCTTCAGACATGAAAATGACCTTGGGCTAGGATAGGAAAGTAGGCTCAGATACTTTGGTCATCCTGATAAGCCTTTAGAAACAGTGATTATGGGAGTGTTCATGTAACTGGGTTTAATGCCTTGCTTTTTCTTTGACTATTTGTGTTTATTGAATTGCTTGTTCCTCAACTATTTGCATCTATTGTTTTGCTAGATGCTCAACCTATAACTGACTTTAATACATGCATGTAATCAAAATGATATAAAAGCATAAAGGAAGAAGGGGTATAGAATAGGGGGTTCTAGGGAGGGAAACATGGGAAAGGAGATGACTCTGTATTGTAAATAAATAAAATATCCAATAAAAAAAAGATAATCTCACTGGGTATACAAACCACACTTCAGGGAGACTCTATACCCAGCAGTATATGGCTAACAAAAAATAAATTTGGAGGTTATTTTGGTTACATATTGTTTTGCTTTATTTTAACTTTGCTCATCTTTTGCTTATAAATTATGGTTTTCATTTTGATGTGTGTGTGTGTGTGCGTATGTGTGTGTGTATTTTCTGATCTTTCTTGGTTTTTTTACTTTTCCTTGTTAATGTTTTGTTTTATCATTGTTTATCTGTTTTTTATTTGCCTATTTACTAAAGAGAGAGAAAAAGACATGTAATATGAATGGCTGGTAAAGTAAGAAGAATCTAGGAGGAGAAGATGAAGGAAAACTGTGATTGAGAATATGTTATATGACAGTAACACTATTCTCAATAATATATAAAATTTATATTAAACAGAAGACAGGTTACAAATTTTACAAGGTATTTTTGTTCAAAAAATTAAAGATGAAATACTCACTAATATAAAGAAAATAACTATGAGGAGCAAGTTTCATTTAACAGTGGAAACATAGATGAGGATGTTAGCATAGGCTTTTAGAACAGTCTCAAAATCCCATATACTAAAAGAAAATGTTATGGGTCCCATGAAAAACAGATATTATAGATTCTTTCTCCCTAGCCTGGGTAGTTAAAGTTGCCCCTCTGGTTTGCCAACCAGAGGCCAGTTAATCCGTAAACAAAGAATGCAGAGTTACAGGACAATGGGGCTACCGAACCATCCCAGGAATGAAGATAAGAGATAAACATCCGCCTGCAGGAATTGCTCCTTGCCCCCATGGACCGGTTTTGGCCAGATGTTCAAAAATTGTAAACACAACCAATCCTGTGCACCCACGCGAAAGTTTCTCCTTTTCCCCACCCGGAGCTTATATTAACCCTAAACCCTGGAGCCATGAGGTCGATGCCCCTGTCTCCTACATTGAGACACATGTCGGCCTGGAACGTTCCGCCATTAAACTACCTCGTGTTCTTGCAGCAAGTTGGTCTTCCGTGTGTCCTTTGGGTGTGCGCCATCCTGTGACTCTAGTGGGGTCCCCTTTGGGGGCTTCCCGAGCCTTACAATACATCTTCAGAAACATAGATATACAAGTAGAATTCAGGCATGTTATCTTAGAGAAGTATCAAATAAATGGCTCACTTGCATAATATTAATGTAACAAAATGGATGGAATCATGTAAAAATGAACACGATAACAACAAAAAACCCTACAACTAACAGCAATGTATTTAATGATGCTTAAGAAGAATAAATGAATAACATTTGCTTGATCTACTCTTTGGTGGGTGGACATCTGCATCACTTGCAATTTCTGAATATAAGAAATAGAGGAGCATTAGAGTTCTTTGTATATTTATGACCATGAATGTTATAAATGGATGTTATGGTTGTTTTATTTTCAGCTTTTTAATGACATTTCCACAGTGATTTCAAAATTGGCTACAGCAGTTTGCCTTCTCACCATAGATAAATAAGTGTTCCTCTTTATCCTTTCTAGCATGTGTAGTCATTCATTTGTTTTATTGATACTGGCCAGGGGTAAGAATGAAAATGTCAAAGTGGTTTTAATTAGCATTTTCCTGATAACTATGGATGTTAAACAGATTTTAAGTGTTTCATAGCCATTTGTGTTTTATCTTTTTCAGGACTCTCTTTTTTGCTTCTATATGTCATTTTAATTGGGCTATTTTTTAATAATATTTTAATGATATATCTCTATTCTATGTCTAATCTATATCTTTCTAGATAGTAAATGTATAAATACTATCTTCTAGATAGTAAATGTATAAATTGATCTTTATCAATTTTGATGGAATGGAACTCAGTCTTTCATCACCTATGGAAATATAAACAAAAACCTCTTTCCCAATGTAACACTTTTCCTGACTTTTATTTTAATATTAAAACATCTATAAAGTATACAAGTTGATTTAATTCAGCAATTTTCTCTACAATCCAGTGTCTTTCAGCTAATCTTATTTCCCCCATACTGCATACCAAGGTACTATTAGACTTTTATGAACCTAAGCATAAACTAGACACTTAGCCTCTCTCATTCCTTGCCCTGTTCCATACTGGAAAGCTAGGCTTCTTACCCATACCAAATACAGAAACAATCAAGCCATATTACATAAGATTTCAATATACAGTATCAGTTAAAATTGGAACCTGTTGTCTAAGCTACCTATTGTTGTAGTAGGTATCTTTTCCATAGCTTTATGGCTACATCTGCAACCTAAGGCTTTCATGTTCCTTTTGGACCTTCTGGTCCCCAACATTTAATTTTTCTTAAATTTTGTTTTATTTAGGATAATGTTCTAATTCCAACAAATTATGTAGATACCTTCAGAAGGTGCCAATGTAGATTCAGAGATACTTGTGGGATAGTTAAAACAGCTTCCTTGTCTCCTAAATCTTTCATTTAATAACTTAATTTTAATTTTAATTTTGGTCTCTGGTCATTGATAACACTTTGCCAAAAACAAACAAACAAGCAAACAAGCAAACAAACAAACAAACAAAAAACAAGTGTCTTCCAGTACTTCAAAATACTTTAGCCCTCTCCAATTGGACTATTGTTGTATTGTTGCAGTTGAAAATGGAAGCAGGAGAAGCCTAGTAATCTTGTCTCTTATTTATATTGCATATTTTTCTTTACAAATAAACCAAATTTTCATCTCTCCCTTGAAATTTTCATCTATTTTATCTGTATACACAATGAATCCTTAAGATGTCTGGCTGCTTCTTTTTAATACCATTCCTACTGTCTTTGGGGGAAATAGGTCCATGAACTCCAGTGGGTTATTTATAGGATTGAATTTTTGGTAATAGTGTGAGATTATAACTTATGGCTAAGTCTAGGGCTTCCTTCTGTACCATATATTAGATTATTAATACCTAATTTAGTCTTATCTATTTGCTCTGTGGATTGCTCAAGGAAAATACCTGGATTGTGTGTTTTGTTGCAATGGTATAAGTGAACCCACTTAAGGAGTTTTCTGTATTTACACTTTTATCTTATAGGCAGTTTCCTATCAGTAAGGGATCACCTGACATATCTCTTGCTTATCTAAATTCATTAGTTCAATGCCTACTTTAACTACATAATTTTAAAAATTCCAGAAAGCTGAGATCTTGTAGAAGTTTATAAGAATGCCTTATCTAAAATCCCTTTTTAAATGACCTCTTCATTTACAGATAAACAGTGAATATTTTGATATGTAAAATTATTGGCCATCAGTTGTCCAATTACATAGTCATTAGATTCCATATCAGCAGTAGTTTAAACTCTCCATTCAACTATCAAAAGCTAGTTGAGCTTTTAAAAGTTTAAGAACTTCTTGAAACTGTATTTGCAGTTTTGAAAGCTAAAGTTTCTATTTGTACCTGTTTTATATCTGCATCTGATAATGCCCTCGTGATAAAAGACTTTAATCTATGTATGATGTCAGTAAAATCTCTTTGGGGCTTTGCATAATCTTTTTGAATGATGTAGACCTTGTTTTCTTTTCCCTCAACTTATTCCAGACTCATAAAGCTATTAAAATCCATGGTATAATATTAAAGTCATCAAATTGGAACTGTTGTCTTAAATCAGCAAATTTACCTTCTTCTAACAATTGCTCTTTTACAGTATTAACACCTTTAGACATATTACAATTTGCCATAATTTTTGCTTCTTCTCACCACTTTATCAGCCACTGCAATTTTGAACCAGCTTCAAATGATAAAATTTTGCTGTCTTGTGGTATAATCCTATTTTGGATACCTCAGGCATTTAACATCTGTCTTACATAGGGTGAGTGTATCCCATAAGTCATTATTGACTTTTTTTTAAAGCATTTATATTCTTGTATTTTAACAAAATTCTAAACTAGTTGTTTAAATTTTTATCATTTCCTGACATTAGTTCTCAGATAAATGTCAAAGCTAGTGGGAGTGGTCCTCCTTCTTCAATTTCATTAAGACATATTGCTATATGTTCAATTGGCTATCTTGATCCTTAATTTTATTAGGTTCTATGGATCCACAATTAAGCAATTCTTATTTTCTCACTTCCTCTATCTTTTGTCTCTCAGTCCTTTATATTATTATAGCAGTTTTTTTCTTGCTGCATAGCTGTGTTTTTCAATATTTTTTCAAAGGAAATATATAACAAATTCAATTGAAATGAGGGAGGGATTTACTCTGGTGGTCACAGTTGCAATCAATGTTGCAATGACTTTTTCAAGTAATAATTCTATCTCCTCACCTCCCCCTTTTTATGGGAAAGGAGCTGGAATTGAGTTTATCATTTTTTTTTAGTTCAGAAAATTTCTGTCTATATAATTAAAATTGTCTTCTGAGGTAGCTTACTGTTACTGTCTCAAAGTTTCCTCGTCTGAAGAGGCTCCAGCCACTTCAAAGTCTCCCTAGTCTCTCTGAACATCTAGTAGAACTTGAACAAATGCTTACTTTGGAGATAATCTGTTTAATTTCTGCTCTGTGAATTTCTGTTACATGTTTCCTATTCTATATAACATTTTTGGAAGATGTCCTCTTCTTTCTGCAATGTTGGTGGCCTTTCTTCTTCTCCAATCATATTGGGTGCCAGATATACAGTGTCACTTTTTGTAGCCGCCTGCAGCTAGCTATGAGTAGTTGGGTTCACTGAAAGGAAGGCTAGGAATGAAAGGGGAATGGAGAGCGAGAGAAAAACATGGGGCCAAGACAACGTATTCTGAGCAAGGCCGGAAGTTTAATATTTTGCTTTCACATATAAAGGGGAAAGCCCACCCCCAGAGTCTCTTCTTGTTTCAGCCCTGCAGCTGGGTGAGGGGATAGCAGCCCAGAGTTGTCAAGGCAAGCTCTGCAGGAGGTTCATTTTTCTAGCTCCTGTAGCAGACTGCAGGTAGCCAAGGCAATGCCTCCTAGGTCCTATTGTTTTGGTCTACTGTGACCAAATGACTCCTTCAGGCCTGCTCAAGGCTGGGGGGAGGGCACCACTTTTATTAGTCTGATATACCTATTGTCTTGTAGACTTGATGCTGTAAGAACACATCATCAGTTATGTTTGAACTCTGGCTGGCTGGGCCAACTCTGCTCTTCTGCCTCAAAATCCTCTCCAAGCTGACTGATTCAATCTGTCTTTTCTCTACTTCTCAATGAATTACTCTGCTTAGCTTCAAGCTAACACTAACAATTTGTTCTAATCTTCTGGCTTCTTCTTATTTTCTGGTTTCAACTACCTCTGCTAAGCTCTACTGAGCTACGTGACCTTAACTTCCTTGCACTGATTCACTGAACTCAACTCGACTGCTTTAACTAATTGAACTGAACTCAACTAATAGCTACTTACTCAACTGTCCTTTAATTAGATGTCACTTTCAAACATTGCTGCTTCCTTTCTCAAACCAAGTTTACCTTAAAGGTGTGTACTAATGACATGTCTGTATTTCTGACAGAGAGAAAAAAAATGTATGTGCCATGTTTGCATTGCAGCAGAATGACAGAGACCTAGATCTTTGGATGTAATCTCTTGCCAGAGCAGCCATTTGCTGAATTAAATTCCTCTACATAACTACAAATTATGAGAACATACTTTTTCTTTATTTGGCAGGTTTTACTGTAAATAAATGTTCCTCTGATTAAGATTGATAATAGCATTAATCTGTAGGTGCTAATATACTTACATAGAGAAATGTTGTACTTCCATTTAGCAAAATAACAATCCTAAAGCAGCTGGAGGTACAGAGGAACAATATACAGCCCTCAACCTACTATCCCCTTTAAAGTTCATGAAGTAATGTTGGAAAGAGGGTGAAGAGAATGTCAGACACTGAAGACCCCCATACTCGGGAGACCCTTCCTCAAGTCTCAGGAGATCATGACCACCCAAAGATCACAAGAAACCATACCTGGATGCAATCAGCAGAGGCTTTATTAGGGAAATTGGCCGGCAGTCAAACCACAAGCTCTCTCTCTGAAGAGCAAGGTTTGGCCTCGAGTGGCAGGGCTAAGGGGTCTTTTATAGCATGGGGTGGGGAAAGGAAGGCATTTTCATGCGGTTACATATGAATGGTTGCATTTCCCGTGGTTACACATGATTGGTTGTTTTAAAATTTTTGAACATAGCACTGGGAAGACTAAAGGAGGAAGGAGTAACCAAGAACAGTGGAACATTTCAGAGGAATCTAGCCCAAATGATCTAGCATCATGTGAAAATCACTCTGCACACTCATTCTTCTCAAAAATGTGGTTTTACCATATCACTGTCCCCTATACCGTCATTACAAAATATTTCTCACTTCCTCCAGTCACAGCCCCACCTAGATGGCTTGTATTTTTTATGGTCAGGAATGTGTCTTCCTGCTTCAGGGCCCCCCACACCCACAGGTGGGCCTGCTGCCTGAGGCTTGAGGAATGTAATCCAGCAAGTGTCCTCTGATTCAGGGGCAATGACCTTCAACTGGAATGTGTCCTGGGGTAGTGAAAATCTTACATTTAGTTCTGCTTTCTGGAACTTGCATTTTTCTGCCCAGGTCTAAGGGCAAAGAAATCTACACATATTTCATAAAATGGCCTTTATAATTTTTCACTCTACAAAACTAGTATTGGGAATAAGAGATGTAAAATGTGATTTTATGAACATAAAACAGTAAATCCATTCATAATTGTAGAGGAATTTTAATGTAGCAACATAGCTGCTCTGGCATGGAATTGCATCCAACTACCTTCTAGGTCTATATGATCTGGTCAGAATGCAGACATGAGAGAAATTACAGTATGATCTGGCTGGATTACAGACAAATGCTTAATATACCCTTTTGATCCCTAAGGATGAAGGTAAAGTTAGTTTGTTGGAGGAACAGCCATGTTTGAAATCTAATGAGGGCAGACAAAGTGAAGAACTGGAGGAAGATTTGACAAAACAAGTAAAAGAAAGGATATGTCTAACTCTTATGAAAGCAGCACAAGAAAGGGAGGCAACTTTAGAGCAGCGAAAGAGACTGGTATTGTGGTGTTTGTGTGTGTGTGGTAGTTTACTGGTACAGTTTTACAGAGACAGGTTACAAACAGAGCAAGCTAAACACAGGTAATGACAGAATGAGCCAGGTAATGAGCAGGAGTCAGAAGATTAGAACATATTGCCAAAGATAGTTTGAAGCCAAGCAGAATTAACCAGTGAGAAACCAAGAAAAGTCAGATTGTATCAGTCAGCTTGGAAGAGTAAATTGTTCAGAGGGTAGAAGCTTCCAGGTTTACATATAGTTAAGAAAAAAAAATGTGCTTGACTCAGCCCAGGCTGTGTATTTGCACAGCTTTGGTATGGCTCTAATCTCATGCCTTCATCTGAGAAAATAAATACAACATTTACACAAAATCATAAATCACCAGCAGCTGGCAGCAAAAAGTGTTGCAAAAGACTGTAGATATCAATAGTTAGTGTTAAATGAAGGACAATAACATGTGTTCCTATTTCTCTGTTGAACTATGAGTTAATGGGGGATTCTGGAGAAAAGGTAAATACTTTCTTCAATTGCATAAATCCACTAGTTTACATGTGAAATGTCATGAATACTCTCAGATATTTGAGTGCTTATCCCCAACTTGGTAAAACCATTTCAGAGGTTGCAAGTTTTTTCTTATATTTTTTGTAGGAAAAGTTCAATTTGTGTGGGATTTAATAATTTAATCCTTGTTCTAGTTCCAGTCATCTCTCTACTTTGTGTTTTTTGTTCAAGATGTGGGCTCATATTATCCTTTTTCCCATCATGCTTGCTGCTTACTGCCATATCTCTGAACCTTAAAAATGCACTCTCATTCATGAAACTACAAATGATCATAATTCTTTTACATTTTTTTTCTTGGTAATGGTGTTCTCCTACAATAACATAAAATTAAATAGTACAGAAGTCACTGGCAACCTCAACATGCCCATGTGGAGAGTAGCAAGATATGGTCATGAAGAAAGTTCTGATTAAACTCAGTGAGTAACAAAACACAGTTAGATTTTAATGCAGGAAATGGGCTTGTGAAGAGGAATAAAATAAGATGGAGGAAAATAAAAAAGTTAGGGAATACACTGTACACTTGTATGAAATTGGCAAAGGATAAATTCAATAAAAAAAAAAACCTATTCAAATTTTGGAAGAACGCATTATCTGAACTGGTAGAATTCTAGGCATGATTTAAAGTAACAGCAGCTTGCTGAGGTTTCCAAACCCTGATATGATACCCAGAAAAATAGGGTCCATGGAAGAGACACCCATGTGAGATCATAAGTGTGTTCTTAATCACTCAAACTAGAATCACTTGGAAGCAATATTCTAATATGAAACTTCCATTAAGATTATTATAAGTTGAAAGGGAAAGTAGGAAAGCCAGGAACATCCTGTAGTTCATTGCATGACATTGCATCTATTCGAGTTTTTAGCCTGATAAAAAAATAACCTTTGAACAACCAAAATACAAGACCTTCAATCTTATATGAATATTGCTGCTGATTTTACATCCCCTTAAAGTTCAGTACTTATTTAAATTTTCTGGTACTGTTGAAATGAAGAAACATGTTACAAAAGTCATAAAAACATTTTAAAATGCTAGTGAGCAAAGATTTGGTGTGATTCTTTCTAAGACATTGGTAGGATACAGCTGTGGTTTGAATGGTTTGATTTGGTGTGATTCTTTCTAAGACATTGGTAGGATACACCTACCAATGGTTTGAATGGTTTGAATAATATGGAGTAATTGAGATTTTCTTCCACTTTCTTTTACTGCAAATGAGACACAGTAATTGATGAATTTCCTTTGTGTGCAAAAAGGAAGTCTTGGAAATACTTTTGAACACATTTAATGCAGTTTTTAAATTAAAGCAGGAAAAGTAAATATTTAACTTTAAGACAAATATCCCAAATATTTATTCTAAGGAACTCAGCCTTGCAAAATTAGATGTCTTATTATCTTGGAAGCAGGTTTTAGCAAACACTCTACATTCATTAGATTCAACATTCCTCCAATATATTAGTGTTACTGGGTCATAAAAATCTTTTTTGCCCCTAAAAATGTAATTAACATAATAAGTTTACTACAACTTAGATTCAATTCTTTCAAATTATTAAAACACCATAAACAGAAACTACTTTAAACATCTGCCTTTAAGTATATGCTTTTAAAATTAAGGAACATTTTATATTTTTTCCTAGGAAGTAGAAGAGAAATGAATCTTGAATAAAAATAATCAATTTATGTATGTACCACCTTAGCCTATTCATTGTATCAAGCCATATATTCATAAATGTATTATACAAAAACTAAAAATATAAATTTATATGATAAACAATTATATAACTTCACCATTATAACTAGTAGGAAAATACATATTTTATTCTACTTTTTACCTATGAAATATGGAATTTCACAAATTTCAAAAGCTAGTAAATAGTTGTGGATTAATTAGCACTCCAGCCTTGATTTGAAACATGGAACAATCCAGAATTTACAAGGCACATTTCAAGTAAAAATTTTTTACTAGAAAATATTATTGCAGAATAATCAGGTGTTAAGTTTTCATTTTTAAGCTATAATGACATGAACACAAACCAGAATATGAAAACCTAAGACAATTATTGTCAACTTTCCAATTTCTGCAGCCCATTCATACAGTTCCTAGTGTTGCAGTGACTCCAGGCCATAAAATTATTTTTGTTGGTACTTCAAAACTGCAATTTTATTCCTGTTATAAATCATAATATAAATATTTTTATTTTCTGATGGATTTAGTGACCCCTGAGAAAGGGTCATTCAACTCCCAAAAGGTTCATGACACAAAGTGAGATACTCTTCCCCAAGAAGAACTCAAAAGAACCACCATCAACTTGATTGCCTCTGAACAGTTTTAGGCAGAGTGACGTCATACCTCAGCTACTATATATTTGAATATATGGAAAAGGAGTTTCAACTATGTGATTGTTTATCACTGTTTCCAGTTTTGTAGGTCATATTTCAGAAAAGAGTACAAAAATGGACAAGAAAGTAGAAACACAAAGGAAATGATTGATTTATGGTGCAAAGAAAGTCCAGGAGTGAGGATGATGGGTCAAAATTGATTAAATAAATAAAATGCATAAAAAATGGAGAAAGAAAATATTAAAGCCTCTAAATCAGAGACACTAAGCTGAGAAAAAGAAAAAAATAAAGTCTGGTGGTCACAATTATAAATATTATATTAGCACTACTCTTTATTAATAATTTAACATTTCTGAGCATCTTTGAAGGAATAAAAATAATGTGTTAGTATTTTAGTTTTCTTTCAATTGATTTTTTCTTGAAAATACCATAGTTGTAACTATGTACATTATGTATGGTAAATTGTTTACGCAAAACTTTTATGAATGAAAGATACAGATCTTAAAACATAGTGTGCATTTAAATATGCCTTTCTTAGTGTTTTTTTTTTTTTAAAACAACAAATTAATTAAGGAAAATAGAAACTAGAAGGGAAGAAACATGCCCATACTCCCAGCAAAAGTGATTATAGAGATTCTGAAACACAGTAAACATAATCAAGGACAGCCTGCTCTATATAATAAATCCCAGTTTCTAAGATGTAAAAATTCAAAATCTAAAATATCTGAAGTAATATATCAAATTCTGAGTTTTGAGCAATGAGAGCAATAGCTATTTGAAAAATGCACAGTGTTTAATCCTCAGATTATTCATGTGAGGTGCAATACAAGATAACTATAAATACAATATCACGTTCTACAAAAGAAAGAAATTTCCAGTAAGTTCAGCTGGTTGAACTGTCTTCTATGATGTTATCTCTAATGTTATGCGCAAGAATAATAATCACATCATTTCTGTGTGTTTAAAACATAAAATGTATTTCATTATGTTATTTGCAAAAGCTTGTTTATATTCATTATTTGCAGATAATTAAATTTATAGTGGGTTAGAATCTACATGTGGCTTACATTTCAATTGGAAATTTATGCAAAATTCACATCTAAACACAACATTTATTAAACCATTACATAGAAAACCTTTAGCACAGGATTCTTTCCTGTGTTGCAGTTCAGTAAATTATTTAAACCAATGATCTATATGGACATTGAATTTTCAAGACAAGAAGAGAGGAGGGTCAACTACTGCTAGCTTAAGGAGGCCCTATTCCAACACCAAGTTTCCTTGTCCAGCTTCTATATGAAGATTTTGTTCGTACAGTATTGCATCTAATTTTGTCCTGTTTGGCTCATGTATCTTAGAGGACTGTACCTTTATAAAGAAGAAATGGAGTGAGAGTGGATATGGGGAGAGGAAAGATTACAAGGAGGTGGGAGAAGTGGAGGGAGAGAAACCTATGGTCTGAAAGTATTGATGTATTGTATGAAAGAATCTATTTTTAATAAAATAAAAGTTTAAAAAACTGGACAACTAAAGAATGTTGAGATAGAAAGAAATCTTCTTCCCTAAGAAAGCACATACCAATTTGTTATTGAATACCAAATGGTCAGACTTGAAAACAAACATGAATGTAAAGACTAAATAGTATGTATTTTGACATTCAGAAATATGTGTGTGTGTGTGATATATGTGTAATATATATATATACATATATATGTATATATGTATATATATATTACACATATATAATCATATATGTCACAACAATTAATAAAATGGTTCCTGAAATTGAAATTAGCAAGGAGATATATATGGGAGTGCTTAAAGGAGGGAGTGAGGGATAGAGAGAGAGATAGGAGGGCATAGATAAATGGGGTAGATGAAAATAGGGAGTCAGAAAGAGAATTTTATCTTCACTCATTTTCTTAATTTTCTGTGTTCAGGCTGTAAAGTGGCTAAAATCTGAAAATGTGTTTCTGAAGAATATATATAAGTTGTACTTCAGAGAAATATTTAAAAAGCAGAAAGGCTTTTAAGACAACTTTGTGCCTTTACACTCTGATATTAGGTAAGAGAAATAGACACTTGTGTACCAGAGTTACTTTTTATAAATGACTTTTTTTCTTTTAATCAGGACATGACTCATTTTCTTCTAAAATTTTCAACCCAAATCAGTAATATGCCTCCCAGAACTAAAATAATGTCCAGCTCTAAGATGTAATAATTCCATTTACAACAGAACCAGATTTAAGTAAGCAGCCAGAGTGATTACATCTGAGGGTAATAATCATAATGATGGCCAATGTACAAAATGATACTTTAGCAAAGAATTATTATGTGATTATCAAAACATGTTTACAGAGACTATCCAATATCAGTGAAAGGGACAATTGATTATGTACACATTATTATTATTATCAAGACTTCGCTGTATGCAAAGAGATTACGTGCAGAGACTGTCAGGAGTATGGAGTGGGCAGAGCAGAGTTCAGGCACTTTGAGAATGTATTATGTTTAACAAAGAAGCAAAACACAATTAATGACTTAAAAACCAGTAGTATCCTGACTTTGGAATTAAACATCCATTTAAAATTATATTTATTATTTATATGTTTTAGTATTTTTATTCTTTTATGCATTTATTTGTTCTTTAAAAAAATGAAGAGCATGTAAACTTGACCTAAACAGTATGTCAGACTACAAATTGAACATCATGAATTCTTCAATTCTTCATGCTCTATGGTGCATTTTGTTATTCATGAGTACGTATCCATTCTTGAGCAGAATGCTGAAGAATATTACTATTCCTTTATTTTTACTGTATGAGGTCTTAATTTTCAAGTTGTTAAGGTAGTCCTGTCTGATTTCAATTTTTGGTATAATTTATTCATTGCAAACCTTCACAAATATCTCATTGATATTTCTGAGAGTTATACTAGTTTAGGGTACAAAATACAGTGCCAAACAAACCACAACAATTGCAAGAATAACTCAACGAAACTTCTTGGTGTGTAGCATTTGTTCCATATTTATCTATGGAAAGCTCAAAGAATTTTTCTTGGTTACCTGTAACATATACTTACAAACCTCTTTAGTGTTCTATGTGCCAAATAACATGAGATATAATTATTTTATGAAAAATTCATAAAATTAGTTGACAGCAACCTCTAAGAAAGTGACTTAGGACACATTGGTTAAACAAAATTTATTATATAAATAGCCCATTGTAAAGATAATAGGAAGAATGTAACTAGAAGAGGTGTTAGTTGATCCTCTTTTACCCGAAACATCTTAAATCTATGAAAAAGTATATCATAGTGTTTGTTATAGAGTTTGTTGTTGTGTATACAAGCATACAGGTACTCATATCTAAATATTTTGACTACTAAAATAGATTATTTAAAATATAGTCCTTTTATCAACATAGGATTAAAAATATAAATGTGTACATTTTGGGAAGATGGTTGAATGAGTAAGTCTTGATGTCCAAGCATGAGAGCATGAATCAGAGGACTAGAACCCACATTGAAATGGTTTATGTGTTTACTCATTGTCCAAGAACTGTGGGAAGGAAAGCTAGGAAGAAGACTGAATCTCACTAGATGTGAGTTTAATTCAGAGTCCATGGAAATCCCTTTTAAAAGGAAATAATACTGGAAGCCCTAGATTTTCCTTTCATTTCAGCATAGACATTCACCTGTCTATATATAAAACATAATTATTTTATATGACTTTCTTTGAATACAAATACTAAAATGCTGTATCAACTGAAACACATAAATTTAAGCAAAAAAGATCAGTTTGTAAAAATAGACATTTTATTTTCTAGAAACAAAAGGATAGGAATTGTATTTTGTTTTAGCATAAAGGTCCCATCTATGATACATGATAAGCTAAGAGTAGGAAACTGTAGCTCATTTCACATTATTCATTTCACTGAAAATCTCTTTAGTAGTCAATAGCGTTTTCCATGCATCTTGGCTTGGAACCATAGCAGTAATTTGCCTAATGGACTGTTAAAATGTCAGTGAGAAAAGTCACTGTTTTTGGCTTTACTATATCAATGCACAGATTTCTTAATAAAACTATTTTAGTCCTATCTTGAAAAATATATGTTTTGAAAGGCAATTTTGTATCACAGAAATTGCATACAATTTGAGGATATCTGCATCTTCTGATCAAACTACTTCTAGTTTACTATTTACCTAATTACCTTAAATAACATTACAGATCAAATCTCCAAATAACAAAAAAACAAGAAGTTGATCTTAAACTCAGTAATATTAACCACATGTGAAAATTTTAGCTTCTTGATTAGTACTATTTCAATTAATCAAGGCAATGTAGAAACTTTAAAATTAAATGAAATTTTCCTTTAAAGTGTATATGCCTCTGAATACATTTTATCTTAATTTTTTAATTTTATGACTGTTATTTTGGCAAGTATTTAATTTAGGTTTTAACTTCTATAAAAATACCTTGACCAAAAGTAAGTTAAGAAAAAAAATAGTGTTTATTTCATTACACAGATTATAATCCACCATCAAGGAAAGTCAGGGAAGTACCCAAGGCAGGACTATGAAGGCAGCAATTGAAGCAGAGACTATGGAAGTGTATTGCCAGCAGACTTGCTTCCACGGCTTTCTCAATCCACATTTTTATAAAATCCGGGTCCACCTGTCCATGAGTGACACCATTCATGTGTTTTGGGAAATGGGAAATGTGTTTCCATATCAATCATTAATCAAGTAAGTACTCCACAGACTCGTCTTCAAAGTACTTTTAGTGGCATCTTCTCAATTAGCAGTCCCTATTCCTAGATATATCTATGTTTAAATTATGTTAAATAAATTAAAAAGCCAGTATGGTTGGCAAGACCTCTTCCAAAATAAAAGAAGACAGTAATTTGATTACTTCCACACATATATAAACATTCCTCTAAAACCTATTTGTCAATGTGGTTTCTGCCTATCAGTGATGAACTTTGGATAGTGAGAGGATGTCACTCTTGGATATTTAATGGTAGCCTTCAGTCACAAAATTCATAGTGCATTTCAATAGCATTTTAAAGTGAAAGGAATTAAAGGGAATTAAATGACTGTGAAGAATAAAAGCAATTATAAATGACAAAGAGCCTAATATGTCAAAATGTTAATATGCACGTGAATTAATATTGGATTGGATTATTTCATTATTGTCAAAAATACATGCTTGCAATCAACTATAACTAGCTTCCACCATAATATGTTTATAGGAATAAGAATGCAGAAATAAATAAAAAATGTTATGTTGAAATAAATAAATACATGTGATCTACAATGAACACTATGCATATTTTATATTTAATTACATTTTGCTACATATCAGCAGTGTTTGGGATTAATTCATTTTTATACATATAGATTTATTTTCAGAAAGGAAACATTTAACTGTTTACTAATATCTTCATTATAAGAATGTTTTAATCTTTCTTTTAAAAATAGCTTATAACATACTGTGTCAGAGTTATATACATATTTAAGAAAACATTACATAATTGTCTTTTTACAAATGACATTCATGTGGAAAAATAGAACATTCAAAGATTAAGAACAAGCCTTAGAGTACCAATAATTTGAGAAGTTATATTATTCATAAAAAATTAATCACTTTGTTTATAAAGACTATAGTAAATTGTCCTAAGATTAAATGGGATATTTTTCAATTGATGTGAATTTTTAATGGAATATTTTAAAATTAGATTCTATAACAAATATTAGAAGGTAATTATAAGAACAATATTATTGTTGCAATATTATTGTTATGAATATATATCTACTTCAAGAGTAGAAATCTCAGAGCCTTTGAAACCCATGCAGAGCTTAGAGGAATCAAAAAACATAAAAACATACAAACATACAAACAAAAAATATTCCACGTGTGTCCCAATCTTCCAGAGCTCCTTATACATTATTCTGTACTTCATAGGACTAGATCCACAGTCCTTTAGCCATATCTGCTGGAACTTACAACAGTCTGTATATTGGAGTGCAGCCTATGACCTCCTTCTGAAATTGCAAGTTCTACCTTTGTCTATGATTCCCTTGAAAACACACACACACACACACACACACACACACACACACACACACACACTCTGTTCCAGTTGTTTAGTGCTTCTTCTGCAATACTGTTTTTTAGTGTTCTTGGGAGACACCAGTAATCTCTAACAGTGGGTTTTTAGGTTTGATTCTTCCTTTTAATTTGAGGAAAAACTGGGCCCGAGATATAGGTATTTCTCTGCTCATTGATTTTCACTGTTTAAAAGGCCCTTTTTGAACTTAGGTTTGTGTGTAGGACAGCTGTATACATGTGTAAAGTATAATTTCATGTTTGACATCCCCTTACAACACTCCTCTAAGTTTCCCTCCAATTACTCCTTGTTATAATAGTAACTCTTATATTATTTACTTTGTGTCACATATGTAAAACAAGCATTAAAAATAAGCATTATTTTATTCATAAGACATACTGTTATTTTTCTATCCATTAGGATATAAGGTTGAGTGGTGAAAGGATTGCTTTATTTTATACATTGTATTTATATTTAAAGAGTACTTTGATATAAAGGCTGCTTATTTCAGAATAAATTCTCCCAAAACAAGGGTCATAGAGTGTGACTATTCTAGTAATATGTCTTTCAAAATAATTTTAACCTACAACTACAAATAACTCTGGAGAGAGACCACACACTAGCTGGTTATGATTTTTTTCATCATTTTTTATGGTTTCTCTCTGTTTCATGCTGAAATTAAACAATTATTCATATTCTTATAGAAATTGGAATATTTTGTACTTAGTCTACTGCATTTGTGAGAAAAATATCAATGACTTGTATAAATTGAAACTAAACAGCAGAATATTTTGTCTGGAAACTTACTCAATAATGGGGGAAAGTAGTACTCTAAAACACTTGCAATTGTCATAGATATAGCCAACTGCATTTTCTACCATTTCTATTCTAATTATCATTCATGAATGATGTGTATAGTGAATATAAAACAAAATGATTACAATATTTTCATAAACATATTAATTTGGTTACTTAGAAAATGTGATGCACTTACCTGAAATGTAATATACAAATCTATAAACATCAGTGTAGTCCATATTAGCTAAGGGTATAACTAATTGTCAACATCTGTGTTTCAATTTCTCTTCCTATGTCAAGTTGCCTACACCTCTGACAAATTTTGAATTAAAATAATTAACCCTGGAAATTTTCCATGACTTTTTATTGGCTTAAACAATATATTGGCAACACTGATTTGTCTCAAGGTGAATTTAGTGTTATATCACTCTACTGAAACCAAGAAAGCAACAGTTTTGTATCTCATGCCTTATTTACTATTGTGCTAGTCACTGGAGTCCAGTTGCAGTAAAGATATGTGAGAATGATGTAGCTAACTTCTATTGAGCCTTTACTATATGCCAGTCACTGATTTAAGTTTCTTCTTTCCTTTAATTGATTCTGTTCTCGGAATTTATAATAGGTGATTTGTGTTTGCTTTTTAAAAAATCAGCTTTTTAGGGTTTTGTAAAATGTGTTTTGATTATATGTACCCTTCACCCACCTCTTGCCAGATCACCATAAATAACCAGCTTGTTTTTGTTTTTTGATTTTTTGTTTGTTTGTTTGTTTTTTGGTTTTATATTTATATAATCCATCCAGTCCAACTGTGTTGCTACTACATTCTGGGATAAGTGGTTTTATACAGGACTATGATCAGGATACTAGACAATACCATTTTAAAAAGTTTTTCTTTATTTATTTGAGATTCTGATTTACCAATTTCACCATTCATTTTTTCACTTTAAACAATATCATGCACCTCTTCTTGCTCTTTTCTCTTTCAAAATTCATGGCATTTTAAATTCCATTACACAGTATAATCTTCTCAGTCTGCATAGTACTATTTGTATATATGCTTTTATAAATAACCAATTGCTCTGCTCTTCCACTTTTCCCTGTGACAGAGTATTTTTCCTGTTCTCAACAATCCTTGGCTACCTGTAGTTCTTTGTGTAAGGTTGGGGCCTCCTGCTGAGCTTTTTCCACTTCACTTTAGTTATGCCTAATGCTATTACCCTTGTTCTGCTCTTGTGTATACAGTGATATGGGTGAGACTTTATGTGTGTAGTTTCTGGTATTCTAGAAGATGCAATCTCACATAAAATCTTGGTTTTTTTGGTTCTTAGAATCTTTCTGTGCTGCCTCTGCCAAGGATCCCTCAACATTATTTGTGAACATTGTGTTGTACTGCAGATGTTTTCAATTGGGAGTGGTTCCAAATCTCTGCATTTTGATTGGTTATGGTTTTAAATGATTGTCTCTTTTTGTTCTAAAGAGCATTTTTCTTGTTGAGTTTTGAGGACTACTAGTATCTGAGTATAAACACAATTGTGGAGAATGTAGTTAGAAATTATCTTGGTCTAGTAACTTAGTAGTTGTACTACTAAGTACAACTTGGGTTGTAGGTTCTCCTCCAAGATCCATGGTTTCACTAGCTCTATATAGTTGCCTAGGTATTCAGTAGTTGACTTGATTTCCATCTTGTTGAATGGAAATAACTACATGCAAAGAACTGTTTGTTTCTACAAAAGTATACATGCTATTGGCTAATAAAGAAAACAGACTCATTCTGTCCTAGAAGCTATCAGTTGGTAATCTTCAATTAGGGTTGAAATTTGTAATCTATATCCAACTGAACTTAAATTTAGTCTATCTTGAACTTCAAAAAGCTATCTATATGTTGTACCAAACACTGTGAACTCATGTGTTCAATTTCTTTTATGTGTTTGAGGGACACTGTTATTCAGTGACTGTTTCTGCCTCTTACTGTGCCTCTTGCCATTTCCAAACCTTCTTCCATAATGGTCTCTAAATCAGTTAATTGTCTACCTCAGATCTTAGTATTATTTTTTATATAATTAATTCTTCTGTTTCTAAATATGAGAGATGTACCATGCAGTACACATAAATAAACATACTGTTTTTCAAATTTTATATTATTATGCAGAAATCATAATTTTCATGCTTTTAAATACAGCATTATGCTCAAGATAATTTTATTACATAATTTTACCTGGTTTTAAAGGAAAGTTACCAACAATACTCAAAATATTCCACAAAATAAAAACAGAAGGATCATTGCCCAATTTATTTTATGAGGTCTCTGTTACTTGGAAACCCAAGTAACTACCCAACAAAGAACGAAAATTGCATACCAATTTCCCTTAAGAACATTGATGAAAAATACTTTAAAAAAACCCTCGAATACCTAGGCACAGGGGAAAAGTTCCTGAACAGAACACCAATGGCTTATGCTCTAAGATCAAGAATCGACAAATGGGACCTCATCAAATTGCAAAGCTTCTGTAAGGCAAAGGACATTGTCAACAAGACAAAACGGCAACCAACAGATTGGGAAAAGATCATTACCAATCCTACATCCCATAGGGGGCTAATATCGAATATTTACAAAGAACTCAAGAAATTAGACGCCAAACAACAAAATAACCCCATTAAAAATGGTGTACAGAGCTACACAAAGAATTCTCAACTGAGGAAACTCGAATGGCCGAGAAGCACCTTAAGAAATGCTCAACATCCTTAGTCATCAGGGAAATGCAAATCAAAACAACACTGAGATTCCACCTCACACCAGTCAGAATGGCTAAGATGAAAAACTCAGGTGATAGTAGATGCTGGCGAGGATGTGAAGAAAGAGGAACACTCCTGCATTGTTGGTGGGGTTGCAAGCTGGTACAACCACTTTGGAAGTCAGTCTGGCGGTTCCTCAGAAAATTGGACATAGCACTACCTGAGGACCCAGCTATACCACTCCTGGGCATATACCCAGAAAATGCCCCAACAAATAACAAAGACATATGCTCCACTATGTTCATAGCAGCCCTATTTATAATAGCCAGAAGCTGGAATGAACCCAGATGCCCTTCACAGAGGAATGGATACAAAAAATGTGGTACATTTACACAATGGAATATTACTCAGCTATTAAAAATAATGAATTCAAGAAATTCTTAGGTAAATGGATGGAACTAGAAAATATCATCCTGAGTGAGGTAACCCAATCACAAAAGAACACACATGGTATTTATTCACTGATAAGCGGAGATTAGCCCAAAAATTTGAAACAACAAAGATTCAACTACCAGAAGACATGAAGCTCATGAAGAAGAAAGAACAAGTGAGGATGCCTAGGTCTTTCTTAGAAGGAGTAACTAAATACCCAAGGGAGCAAATATGGAGACAAAGTGTGGGTCAGAATCTGAAGGGGGGGTTGTAGGGAGACCATTCCGTCTGGGTATTCATTCCATGGGCAGTCACCAAAAATAGACACTGATAGTGATGTCAGGATGGGAAAGCTGACAGCAGCCTGATAAGGCTGTCTCCTTAGAGGTTTCCCAGAGTCGGACATACCCAGAGACAGATTCCCACAGCTATCCATTAATCCGATCAAAGGTTCCCAATGGAGGAGCTAGAGAGTAAATTGAAGGAACCTTAAGGGCTGGTGGCCCGGTGAGGAGAGCAATAATACCAACCAGCCAGAGCTCCCCAGGGTCTAAACCACCAGCCTAGGAGCACATATAGAGAGACACATGACTCCAGCAGTATATGTAGGGGAGGATGGCCTTGTTGGACATAGGTGGGAGACAAGGTCAATGGTACCCTGAAGGCTGAGCACTGGGGGGGGGGGAATCTGAGGGTGGGGAGGTGGCTGGGGGTAGGTGGATAAACACCTTCATAGAAGCAGGAGGAGGGGGGATGGGATAAGGGGTTCCTGGGTGGTGGGGGAAATATGGTAAGGGGATAAAATTTGAAATGTAAATATTATATCCAATAAAAGAGGGGAAAAAATTGAAAAGCGAGTAGAACCAACAATCTTAATAAAATGTCAGCCCTCTTAAAAAAAAACTATCTTGATACTAAAATTTGTTTTGAGAATTGTATATTGCAGAATGATCAGCCTTGGTGTATCTACTCAACAAGCAAGCTGGGCAGACCTGCTCAAACCTCTGAGGTCCGGGAATTCCATCTGGAGGCAGCGAAGACACAGCCTCAGAGGATTGTCAATTTGCTCTCCCCCCAACTCCTCTTCTAATATCTCAACGCCCATAATCAGCTTGAAGAAGCTAATGAAGAGTCAGTGCCCCTATTCCCTGGGCTAGGGGACTAAGGTGGTAAATGTTGGGCTGTCTCTCTAGGGAAAAGTAGTGGTTTTGTCAGAATAGAGAGAATTAGCTAGGGTTTATTGCATAGCCATAACCTATTAGTAGAAATCTGTATAATTAATATCAAGATGAAGATATAAATTCTTAAATGGCACCAATTTACTTTGTTTACAAATTTTAAGGTTTTCATTGGCATGAGCTTCTTAATGATATAAGAGTGAGACAAATATTGTTACTCCCATAGGCATTGTACCAGTATAACACATTTAGGAATACAAAGCTTAGACCCAGTCCTTCTTTAACTCTTTTTAACTGATTTGAGATGGTCAGCCTGTGAGTTAAGGGACTATAGCAAATTCATGACTTGGAGTTTATTATAAGGGTATTCTCTATGTTTTATGTAGAAATAGCTGAGTGGAGTTAACAGGCAACAGTTCAGATTACCTTACATGGATAGCTGGTTTTCAAAACATCAGAAATCCTTAGAATTGACATGACAAACATTTCAGTATTAATGTTCATTTTCATTAGAGACCTGTCTGCTCCAGACAGCTTCCTATGTTAAATTCTAAGAAGAAATTGAGCATCCTTGGAGTTACTCCAGTTGTGGTGAGACAGCCACTAGGCAAGAATTGCCACTTTCCTTCTACAGACAAATACTGTCCAGAAAAGGACACACTTGCAGAATAGTCGACTGATTATATCTGCCTAGACAGAGTAATCAGCCCTTAATAATTCTGCAGCACTAAGGTCTGTCAGAAGATCCTGGACCAGAAGGCAGAAGAACAGATGCTCCAACATTTTGAAATAGAGCGAGTGTCCAGGTGGTCAGAGGTCTCTATAAATTGGCTAAGTTTTAGAAACTACGATTTGTGCTTCCCACAATTATCGTTAACTCAGTCATTCTGGGTTTCTGATGGGGTTGAAAACAAATAGCTATTGACCTTAAGAGAAAAAATTTGAGTGTATGGTCGTCAGCTGACATTCATCCTAAAGCCAGGTTCAGAACTAAATGTTCTAGTTAGAATAGATGACAGAGGAGCTGGTTAGTCAACAAAAGGACGGACTGGGTATTAGGACTATCCTGTAACTCACTGGTACAAATTGGCATAATTATGCTCTAATTGTATTTTGAGAGAAAAGTTTCATTTTAATAGGAAGGGTGATGTGTAGGAGGAGATAAGGTAGGAGGAGTACAGTGAGGAAGAAAAGGAGTAAGAAGAGGAGAAGAAGAAGGAGAGGAGAAGCTAGGTGATGAAAGAGAGAAAGAGGGGGGAGACAGGGAGGCAGATATTCATGTATCTCCACCAGTCAAAGATAGTTGTTATATCTAAGTTGGTCAGTGGGTTACACCTCTGATTGAACAATTCCAAACTTATAAAGCCTATGATTAACATTCTTTTTTAAAAAAATGTATAAATGCAAAAAGGAAAAGGGGGCATGGGATATGGGTTTCCTAAGGGGAGTAGGGGGGGAATGGGGATAGGGGATGCCATCTGAAGTGTAAATAAAATATCTAATAAAAAAAAAAAAAGAGACACAAAGGAAAAAACAAAACCTTGCAAACCTAATCCAACAAGAAATTAAAAAAAAAAAAGATTATACATCATGATAAAGTGAATTTCATCCCAGAGATATAGGGATTGTTAAGTATATAACATCAGTAAATGTAATACATCATAGAAATAAAGTGAAAGGAAAAAAGTAACCATCCTATTAAATGCAGAAAAAGCCTTTGACAAAATTACACATTCTTGATAAGTTCCAGAGTTATTAGAGATACAATGGGTTTATGTAAACATAATAAAGTTTATTTATAATAAGCCTATGATGAAAATGAAACTAAATGGAGAAAAATTTAAAACAATTCCAAAAATATAAGAAAAAAGTCATGGTTGTCAACTCTTTTCATAACTTTTTAATATAGTACTTGAAGTTTTAGATAGAGCAATAAGACAACAAAAACATCAAAAGGCTACAAACTGGAAAGTTAAAAGTTAAAATATGATTATTTGAAAATGATATGATTGTGTATGTAAGTGATCCCAAAAATTCTACCAGGATACACATATAGCTAACAAACACTTTCAGTAAAATGGCCAGATACAAGAACAGAAAATAAATTAGTAGATTTCCTATATACAAATGACAAGTAGGCTGAGAAAGAAATCATGGAAACAACACTCTTCATAATAGCCTCTAATAATATAAAATGCCTTGGAGTGATTTTATTCAAGTAAGTAAAAGATTAAAAAATTCAAGACACTGAAGAATAAATTTGAAGAAGATATCAGAATATCTCCAATGCTCATGGATTAGTAGATTAATGTAGTAAAAAATTGTCATTCTACTGAAACTCTTCCAGCAGGTATAGTGTTTTCCACAGATTCAAGGCAATTTCCATTAATATTCAAACACAATTTCTCACAGATATTGAAATTACAGTTCTCATCTTCACATGGTAAATCAAAAAAGTAAATAAATAAAAAATAAAACAGAATAGCTGCAGGGCTGTGACTCATGTGTGGGCCTGGGTCCCTTTGGGCTGAGTTGTGGCTCTTGCACGTCTGTCTCCCCTGGCAGCTGGAACTGCTGCTCAGGAAGCAGAAGCTCAGGAATTTGACTGAGTTTATTCCACACCGGGCAGACGCTGGGCTATAAAAAGCCACAGGGCTCTGCTCAGGATTGGGGATATCTCAGTCTGTGATCCACAGGGACAGAGCTCTTGGATGTGGACCCCCCAGACAAAAAGGCATGCAGGAATCCACTGATCTCAAACTCTTGGGCTCCCAGGCACTGCCAGGAGCTACAGAAGAGTTTAGACTGGGAGTGTACGGGCTAGACAGGCCTGCAGCAGTGAGGGACAAGAGGGAGAGCTCTGGTGGGGCCCCACAGGGTGAAGACTCTTGTTTATTGAGACTCACTTGGCTGGGTCATGGCTGGCGTGGCTAGTTCACTTGAGATGGCAAGCCTCCATGGCAGGAATAAAGAGAAGTCCTCCACGAGAAATTAAGCGGCAGCTCGGTAATTGAAGGCCTTCTCCAAGGTTCTCCAAGGTGGGGCCCCAATGACGAGAGGGAGTCCATGGTTTTAAAAGATTTATTATCATGGCAGAAAGTGGAAGAAGCTGTACCCTGTGTCCTCAGAAGGGGCCTAAGGTTACATACTGTTTGTAAGGAGGAGGGTGTGGGAAGAAATGCTTAATTGGCTACACCATCTAACCTTTAGGTACCTCATTAATATGGAGATCTCTGGAGGCTCTGTGGCCTGTAGGCATGCCCTCTACCTGTGGAGGAGCTGGTAGGGGTGTTGCCCTATGTGACTGAAAGGCACTGATCAATGGAGGTCTTCGACCTCCTGTCAGGAGCCTGAAGTCTCAAAGCATGGTAAAACGCATGCTGTTCCTTGCAGAGATACCTGTTGGGTCTCTGGCCATCTCTAGCCATCGCTCAATCAGAAACCAAGCTATCCTTTCACAGTCCCACAAGCCCTTCATTTTTCTTTTTTAAAAGGAGGGGTATCACTGAAATGACTGTGTCATTTGTACTGAAAATTTTAGATGAGATGTAGTCAAAAGGAAACACTACACAGGTTGTAGGGGGTAGCACAATTAAGTCACAGGGTAAGGAGAGTTGAGGATGGGGGTTAAGAAGGCAAGAGATTATTGAACCAATTGTTTTACAGGTTGTACAGTTTGAGGGTAATAATATCTGATTAATCTAGGTAGACATTATGTTTTTCTTAGTAACATATAACTTTCCCCAAGTTTAGTAGCCATTTGACTTTATCAAGAGAGTTTATCTGTAGCTGGAAGGTCTATGTCTGTCTTCTGTAGGACTCGGCGTGTATCTCTGGGTCCCATTGTATGTCTCTGGAGTCTTCAGTCAGATGAGGTGTCTGTCATAATGCAGCTTGGTGTCTCAGGCAGGTTCTAAGAGGTGGCATTGTCTCTGCTGAATTTGTGGGAGCACCTGTGGATTGATCACAACAGGGGAGCAGCACCCCTGCAGGGGGATGTCTGCAAAGGGCAGGTAGCAAGCATTAGGCTACTTAGGAGCAAGAACATCATGGTCTGTCATCATGATCTTAGAAAATCAAGTGTATTTGAGGAAATTTAGTCCTGGAAGGCACCTTTGAGTCTGTTTTGGATGGCTAAGGAAAAAAGTCATATTAATTATGTATCTGAGAGAGGCAGCAACAGTTTGTCTGTAAAAGGAAATGGGTTGTTAATTAAGGGCTAAAAAATGGTGATCAGTACAGTTGATTTGACCTGTGGAAGTAGATTACATGACTTTTGAACCTTAAAGAAATCTCAAAAAGGTTGAAAAAAATATTTGGCCACATGTCATGAATGTTAGGGAGAAAAGAAAACTCTTAAATAAAAACCAAGAACATTTTGGGTTGAAAAGTATAAACATTGTTTCAAGTATTCCTTTTAGGGAGAAAAAGCATTAAAAACTTGGGTTAAGGGTCTTAGGTGTGTTTGTCTGTTGTTCTTGGTGTGCTTAGAAGCAGTGGGGGAGGGTCTTGCTCTTCCATGTAAAGTCTGGGTGTGCTAGAAGAGAGGTCTCCTGTACTCCCCATTTGTTTTTCTTAGCCAGTAAATCCTAAATGTAGAGAAGGAGGAGAAAGGCCAACCCTGAAGAAAAGCTTAAAGGAAAAGTGAAGAGGCTTGATAGAGTCAGAGCCAGAAGGAGTGAAAGGTTGTGGAAAAGACTTGATCCATGGGGGGGAGACACATGGAAGCTGTGTTGGAGCTGGCACTCCTGAGAGTAGTTCCTCAAGGCTGGCCTGGGGTTCTCAGCCACTAGAAAAAAACTGTCTCAAAACAAAGGGGAATGTCTCACACAAGGAGAGGTGTCCTAGATCAAGAGTCTAAGGAACACAGGGGTGAAGGGAGCAAGCAGGGTCCCTGGCCCACTACTTCATGCAAATCAGCTGAACTAAGTGGCTGTAGCTGGCCACAAATGACGGAGGAGGAGGAAGAGTAGCCTACACAAGCAGGTAGCCCTCGAAAGACTGACCGTTGGGGGAGATATTCTGAGGACTAGTGCTTGGAATCTGTACTCCTGAGAGAGAGAGAAAGAGAGAGAGAGAGAGAGAGAGGAGAGAGAGAGAGAGAGAGAGAGAGAGAGAGAGAGAGAGAGAGAGAGAGAGAGAGAGACCTAGTCTTTTGAACTAGGCAGGAGTTAAACTGTAGCTAAGAGTCAAAGGAAAGAAGCTGGCCAGTAACATGTGGAGAGAGAAAAGGTGGGGGGGGGGGCAGAGAGAGGCCTAGTCTTTTAGAGTTACTCACTGTTCTTGAGTTCCATGGAGTGGTTCTTTGTGGGCAGCAGTGGGGGTACACTTGGAGCTGGCTTTGTCCCCATCCTTCAGTTCTAGGGCTGTAGCTAGAGCGTGGGCCTGGGTCCTGTTGGGCTGAGTTGTGGAGCCCACAAGTCTGCCACCCCAGGCGACTGGAACCATGGCTTGGGGAGCAGAATCGCAGGAATTTGACTGACTTCACTCTATTAGGTACCAGGTTGATGCTGGGTTATGATAAGCTGCAGGGCTTCACCCTGGCTTGTGGATATCTCAGTCTGAAACACACAAGGGTCTTGGATGGGGACCCCCAGACAAGAAGACATGTGGGGATCTACTGACCTCAAACTCTTAGGCTCCCAGGCACCACTATAATCAGTGGAAGAGTTGAAACTGAAGGAGTATGGGCTGGATGGCCCACAGCCTAGAGGGACAAGAGGAAGAGCTCCAGTAGCACCAGGCAGATACTGGGCTATGAAAAGCCACAGGGCTATACCTGGGCATGGAGAGGTCTCAGCCGGAGAAGAGTTTCTGGGTTAGGGGTCTCTGGGCTAAAGTAGCTGACCAGGAGACCGGGGGTCTCTGTCCTTGGGCTCCCAGATGACACTGGGAACCACAGAAGAACTGAGACGCAGGGGCATATGGGATGGACTGGCCCGCAGTTGAGAGGGGTGAAGAAGAGAAGCTCCAGCAGTACCCCACAGGGTAGAAACTCTTGGTCAGGGTGACTCGCTTGGCTGGATCAAGGCTGGCTTGGCTAGCTTGCTTGAGTTGGCAGGCCTCTGTGGCAGAAACACAGAGAAGTCCTCCAGGTGAACGATTAGAAGGCGGTGGCTTTGTAGTTGAAGATCCCTCCATGGTTCTCCACAGCAGGCCCCAAAGACACAAGGAAGTCCATAGTTTTAAAAGGTTTATTGTCATGGTGGAAAGTGGATGAAGCTGTACCCCGTCTCCTCAGGGTGGGCCTGAGGTTAAAAACCATTTGTAAGGAGGAGTGTCTGGGAAGGAATGCTTAATTGGCTATAGCCTCCGGCCTTTAGGTATCTCATTAATATGGAGATCTCTTGAGGCTCTGTGGCCTGTAGTCATGCCCTCTACCTGTGGAGGGGCTGGTAGGGGCATTGCCCTATGTGACTGAAAGGCACTGATTAATATGGAGGTTTTCTGCCTCATGTCAGGAGCCTGGAGTCTGGGAGGGTGCTGAAATGTATGCCATCCCTTGCAGGGACACCTGTTGAGTCTCTGGCCATCTCTAGCCAGTGCCCCACCAGAAACCATGCTATCCTTTCACTGTTCCACTAATAAGTCAAAGAATCCTGAGGGTAAGAAATTGTTGAAAGTATAAACATCCTGTATTTCAAGTTGTAATAAAGAACTATAGTAATAAAATCCACACGGTATTGGCTTAAAATAGACACATTTTTTTTCCAGTGGAATCAAATTGAAGACCCACAAACAACATATCTATGGACACCAGATTTTTGATAGAGAATTCAGAAATTTAAACTAGAAAAAAGACAGCACCTTCAATAAATGGTAGTCAAACTAGATGGTTAAATGTAGAAGCATGCAAATAGATTTATATTTATCACCCTAAATATAACTCTAGTCAAAGTTGATTCAAGTCCCCAACATAAAATGGAAAACACTATACCTGATAGAAGAGAAAGTGAGGAATAATCTTGAATGCATTGGCACAAAGACAACTTTATGCTAGGATAGGCATTACGACTGAGAATTAGTAAATGGGACCACATGAAACTGAGAATTTTTCTATTAGGCAAAGAACACAATTGATTGAACAAAACAACAGTCCCAGAATGGCAAACTATATTTATTAACTCCACATATGAGAAATGACTAACATCTAAATTATATAAAGATCTCAAGAAACTAGATATCAAAAATCTAATAATTAAAATAAATGGATCTAAACAAAAATATCCCAATAATAAAATGGCAGAGAAACTTTTCAATAAATATCAACATCTTTAATTAACAGCAAAATGAAAATCAAAACTACTTTGAGATTCCATCTTACATCTCTCAGGATTGCTAAAATCAGTAACACATATGACAGCTAGAGCAAGGAGAATAATCCCCCATTTTTGATGGGAGTGCAAACTCGTACAGTTACTATGGAAATCAATATAGTGGTTATTTGGAAAATTGGAAATTTATATACCTCAAGACCCAGTCATACCACTCCTGGGTGTTTAAACAAAGGACACTCCATCAAACCACAAGGACACTGGCTCACTTATGTTCATCGCAGCTTTACTCTCAATTTCCAAAAATTGTAAACAGCTTAAATATACTTCAACTGAGGAATAAAAAATGTGAAATATTTATACAATGGAACATTACACAGCTATTAAAAATGTCATAATTAAAGGCAAATGAATGAAACCAGAAAAGAAAACATACTGATTGAAGAAACTTAGACCCAGCAAGAAAAATACAATATCCATTTGCTTATAACTAAATATTAGGTGTTAAGTAAATGTTAATCAAGATACAATTCACAGACTCAGAGAGGTTAGATAAACAGAGGGCTCTAAATGGGAAATCTGAGTTACCCTGGGAAGGAGACATAGAATAGATTTTTGTGAATGAATTCAGAATGGGTTGGAATGGGAGCAGGAGGGAGCAGGTGAGTGGGTAAGAGGTAAAGGGAAAGAATCTAGGGATAGACAGCTGGAATAAAGGTAGGCAATGTGGAAACCAACTGCAGTAGAAATATCCTGCAAACTGTGAGGGTAATGCTAGTGAGAATTACCAGTAATAGAGGATACAGAGTATAAACTGTCTATCTTTTGTAGCCAGAAAAGAGTTCCAGTGATGCTTGATATTGTGAACCCCAGCATTGCAAACTATAAAAACCTTGTACTGGTTTGGCTTAGCCTTAACACACATCTTTTATCCAGGAGTTTTTTTTGTTTACTGTAAATAGGTTGTTAGCATGTGACTCCACCCTAGCACACACTTTTAATCCTTTGAGCTTTCTGTGAACAAAATTACATAAAGACAACAATAAGTGAAGAGGCACAGCAAGCAACCAGATGAGAAGGAATGAACATAAAGAAATAAATAGGAGAGTCTTTGAGTTGAAGGGTATGTAAGATGGCAGAGAATGAGAAGTACCTTTTTCCTTCTGGGACACTGGTGAATTTAGGAGGTCAGCTCGGTGTTTCTCTAATTTTCTGAGCTAGCAGGCTTTTACCACATTATCTGGCTCCTGAGTCTTCCTTTGGTAAATTGAACATTTGAGATACTGTTTTAAAAACAATTAGGACAAGGTTATATTCTGTTTAGTCAAGGGGTGCCTATGGAGATCCATAAACAACCCAGGCTAATGCTAGTACAGAGAGTTCCTTTCTTAAACCTGAGTGTTGGCCCATAGCTAAGGACAACATCCTTATGATTCATTAACCATGAGAAGTTTGCCTGGTACTTAAATGGAGCATTCACCCATATGTTCTGGTTCCTTTAGTGTGGAAAGGAAGTCTGCAAACTACTCAGTGAGAAACTTGAACACAAACCCAGCCACAATATGCTTCACCTACAATCAGACATGCCTGCAAGATGTACTGTGTAATAGTAATAGACGGGAATTAATAATGATCAACTTGTATGCGTGGCTAATCAATATGTGGTTTAACCTGAGGTCCATGCCATGATGGGAGCCTATGCTCTACATTGCCTAGATTTCAGAAACTGGAGACAGAATATCCCAGAGCCCAAGGATAAAAGCAATCACTAATAATAATAATAATAATAATAATAATAATAATAATAAATTACATGATTCCTAATGCTGTTCTGCTATACTCATTTATTGGTGCCTTGCCCAGTCATCATCAGAGAGACTTCCTATGGCAGTAAATGGGAGCAGATGCAGAAATGCAGAGCCAGGCATTATTCAGAGAAAGAGGGAGAGAAGAGAGAGAGACAGAGAGAGAGAGAGAGAGAGATGAGAGAGAGAGAGAGAGAGAGAGAGAGAGAGAGAAAGAGCCTAAAATGGTGGTCTCTTTTGGGTCCCTCCCCTTGGAGATCAGGTAACCCAGTGCAAGAAGGATAGGAATGATTGCAAGAGTCAGAGAAAATGAAGAACATTAGGATAATGGGGTCCCTTGAATCAACTAAGCAGAGCTTATAATGATTCACAAATACCAGAGCAGTAAACATGGTACTTACTGGGTCTACACGAGGACCTTTGTGTATCTGTTATGACTCTTAGACTGGTGTTTCTGTGGGACTCCAAAGAGTGGAAGTGGGTGTATGATAGACTCTTCTGCATGCTCTTGGGATACATTTCCCTCCTCCTGGGTTGCCTTTTCCAGCCTCAAGATGAGAGACTTTGCCTTAAGTTTTGTATCTTCTTTTGTGAAGTTTGATTGATACAACTCAGAGGCGTATGTGACACTCTTGATGGGTAAGATTAAAAACTACTTTTCTCTTGTTGTAGTGTACATACAGAATTTTCCAGTCTATGTTTCATTTCTCTATGTTCTACAGTTTAGGTCCTGGCAACATCAACAATAGGATCCTACTAGCAATAGGATTGTTCCATTAAGTTACTGGTTGCTAACCAAGACCATGAGTAACAACATTTACCATTTAGGCTTCTGTGGAAAATTTACTGGCCCACAACAATAATTAAGTCATTCATAGCTCTTGGCCTTTTATTTGTTAGCTTCTTATGTCTGTTAGATTTATTGAT
Source organism: Arvicanthis niloticus (assembly GCF_011762505.2). Taxonomy (NCBI): domain Eukaryota; kingdom Metazoa; phylum Chordata; class Mammalia; order Rodentia; family Muridae; genus Arvicanthis; species Arvicanthis niloticus. Next base: position 25,059,540 of record NC_047670.1, read on the forward strand.
CCATCCTACGGTAACAACATTTACAACTACTATCATTCTACTCAGTGTTGATATCTTTAAACTAGTTTCTAATAAGTACATGTAGTACTACTAATGAGTACTCCTAGATTAATGAAGCACTGTTTACAGAAGATAGTAATTAACACATATACAAAACAAACAAACAAACAAACATCAACTGCAACTGGTGAAGTCACAGAGGACAAGAGAATACAGAATGCTAAACCCTAAATGGAACATACACACCATTCCTTCATCCCAATGCTGCTCAGGAAAATGTGTACAAAAAGGGAGGTAAAAAGAATAGAAACATTGGACAAGCTAGTTGTGGTGGATGGCTTCAGGAAAAAAAAATATATTTTGAACATACCTGGGAAACTTCAGATATTTGAAGTCACAGCAGTAAAGGGAACATACACAAGACCCGTGGAAATGCAAGACTGAAAAATTCCATTATAGAGAGATGAATTGGGTACACAATCTCACCATATCAGAGCTGCTAGGATCTGTTATATCCTGAGTGAGGAAGAGGTCGATTTCTCTAAGACTGTAGCTTCTGGTAAGTCAACAATTCTTTAATAAAAGGCAAATCATTTAATAATGATTTAAAAACATAGATTGGTTTAATGGTAAAAGCAGAAAGTTGTAAAGTTGTGTAGATAAAGAAGTGGGAAGTAGGCTGTCCTGCCTTTGCAACACAGGCCTCAGATGCTAATCAAATGTCTTCACATCACAGGCAGCCACAGCCAGGGTGAAAAGTTACAATATTGAGAAACAGGGAAGGTAGACAAAAACACAGTTACATGTACTATACAGAGAGACAGATCTGTGGATACATGAGAGAACAAAAACAGTGAGCACCAGACTGGCATGAGAGTCCTACCTTGCCATATATGGCCATAATGATGCCAGGATCCATGCTGCTGCCAACAGCCATGACTGATGCCAAGGTTCTATTGCATCCAGGGTCTCTGTGTTACTACTCAAGGCCATATGCTTGCCCATGATCTGTGCTGTAGCCTAAGATCTTGAGGATGTCCAGGAGCCTCTGGATCATACTGATATGAGTGCCCTGTGCTACCATATGAGGCTATGGCGATGTCCAGATTCTTTCTGCTGCTAAGGCCTATGTCCATGGTCCTATTGCACAAAAATTAGTTTTGATGTCCATGGCCCATATTACCACTGAGAATCATCTAAATATCTAATGATTTGGCCTGAAGCCATGATCATGTCAGTGGGCCATGCTGTTGCTAGGAGCAATGATAATGTGACAAGTCATAGAGACACTTAAAATCCAAGGGCCTTGCCTGAGTCTGTGGTCATACTGCAGCCATAGGCCTTGTTGATATATCTGATGCCAGGAAACTATGTGGAAGCCAATGATCTGCACACCCAATGATTGTAAAGTTCAAGGAAGGCAACATTAGTGGCGGGGTAGTAATGAGAGCAGATGCATAATCAATAAAAACAGACATGGAAGGCTTCAGTGATAACCCCTACCCTGAATCTAATGGCCGCCACTCAAAAAAAAAAAAAACAAAAAAACAAAAACAAAAACAAAAACAACAAAAAAAAAACAGTTTCAAATAGAAAGATATTGAAGGGAACTCTGAAAATCTGTGATAAGGGTGTTGACATAAGCATGGAATGATAATGGCTTCTAATTGTTAGGAAGGAATAAGACTCAGGTGTATTAAAGGGCCAAGCTAATGAGAGTTTGACCGGTAATTATATAGACAACACAAATTGGATTTTAATTTTAATTTAATTTTATGTTTTTATTTTCCTTTTGGCATAGAAAGTCACAAGGGTAAGGGTGGACATGGAAGAACAACGAAGTAAGTATGTGATGGGGTTGCATAATGTGAAATTACAAAAATATCAACACAAATATTGTGTTAAGAAGAATAAGAAGTGGGAAATAGGTTTGGGAGGTGCTAGAAGAAATAAAGGTACCTTTTATAAAATAAAGATAATATATAATTAATATGTGGAATTAAAGATAATGAAAGTATTAAGAGTTTAGAGAACATCTTATAATGTTTAACAATATATTTCAAGTATGTGAAAATACTGTTACACTTTTAGATTCTTTCTTTTTTCTCTACTCTGAGAAATATGGTCAAGAGTAAACTGAGAACTCATTCAGAAATATCTTAAATTGGTAAAAATCCAAAGCCAACTTTTTCAAAATTTGTGTAAATATTTTTTAGGGATTGTCTTGGTTAAGGTTTTTACTGTTGTGAACAAACACTATGACCTAGGCATCTCTTATAAGGACAACATGTAATTACAGGTTCAAAGTTTCAGTGCATTATCATCAAGGCAAGGGCATGGCAGCATCCAGAAAGCCATGATGCAGGCAGAGCTGAGAGTTCTCCATCTTCATTTGAAATCTGCTAGGAGAAGCCTGGCTTCTGGAAGCTAGGATGAAGGTCTTAAAGCCCACTCTCACAGTAGCAAACCTACCCCAAGAAGGCCACACCTACTCTAACAAGGCCACACCTACTAACAGTGCCACTCCCTGGACCAAGCATATATGAGCCATCACAGAGAGGCATATTTCTTTTTTTTTATGCTAACACATTTTTGTGTATTTTATCTCCTTATTTATATATCGAGTAGCCATCCAAACAGACTATGTTTTACATCAGTGTTAATTCTGATATGATTCTTGCACTCAGTTTAGATTTAAAGTAAGAACTTATTTTTGTGAGATGAATTTTGCTAGTATAAAATGTGAAAATAATCCATTTTCACCTCGATATACTGTAAGCTCAGAGCAAAATCATCACTTTTTAGTTAAAAATATAGATTGTTGCCATAAAATAGATAATCAATATGTACTTGAGAGATAATTGAAATTGTAACACATGTTAGGGAAAAAAAGTCAAATGATTTCTTTATTTCACACAGTATCTTGAAAGTAAATGACCAGATCACAATACACTTTAAGAAGTAGATATAACACTATAATTTCTAAAATCATAGAATTCTGGAAAGTACATTAATTACATTCCATAAAATTTTCAACTATAAAATGCTTTAAAGTAGTAAAAGAAAATGGTGTTAGAATGAGTTTCTAATTTTTGTAAAATTGAGAATTCTACACAGTTCAAATATAGTTTAAAAGGATATTTTTAGTCACGTAACTTTAAAATCTTTAAAGTTAGCTCTCAGTTTACAGTAGATAAATGTTGTGTTGTAGGAGATATTTAAAACAGCTGCTGGTAAAGCCAACTATCTATGCTGCAGTGGCTCTGCCTAGCTCAGCAGCCATGTTCTGTGGCCAGAGGCTGCATGGGTGCCAAGAGCTAGAAACAGCCAGCCAGAAACACCAGCCTTGCCACCAATGAGACACCAGCATGGAAGATGGCTCTGACAGTCTTCCACTCTATTTCCGCAAGGCTGGGCATTGGCCAGACCATCTCATCATCCACGCAGGCCCAGTAAGAAAATGAGACTCTAATGCTTAAATATTAATCAAAGGCTTTATATATTTAGTAATTCTCAATAACAATATGCCCATACAAAGAGAGTTGTTTCCCAATTAGCTAACCTAACTAAAGTTGCTTACACATAACTGCTCTCCATACCTGCATGACTCTCCATCGCTTCTACATCTCTGCTCTCCTAGCTCCTCCTTTTTTCTTTTTCCTCTTCCTCTTCTTATTTCTCCTCTTCCTCTCCTTACTCCTCCCACCTTAGCTCCTCCTACACATAAGAACAATAGGTACAGAAGAATCAGAAGTTCCATTGAATGATTCAGCCCTCAAAATAAGATTCAGGCACTTTCTAAAACAGTTGCTCCATCCAGAACTAAACACATTTCACTGTTCATCAGAGTTATGGCAATTAGACTAACTCAAGGTACTGTGTTTTTTAATGGCTTGAGATGAAAATAACTGTACTCAGTTTCTCAAGACCAAAACAGATAAAAATTATGGCATATATATTACAGCAGACATGTTAAGCAAAAAGAAAATAGTTGTTTGTGACTTAAAATAGAGAGAGGTTCTGTACTGGTTAACAAAATTTGGAATATTAACTACTTAGTCAAGTACTAGAAAAAGATGCCTCATACAATAAACTATAACAAAACTATTACAAACTCAGTGGCTCAAGTCATTTTAAAATAAAAATAGTTAGTTTTACAAGAAAAAAATCAGAGAAAACTACATCATACAAACTCTTATGAAAATGCAGAGTAAATAATCACTTCTAACAAACATATTTGTAAATTTGCAGACTAATGTTTTCATTGATATAGAAGTCAGTCACTCATATTTACCCTAAATTAATGTCTTATCTTAGTGGTCATTTACAGTACATATATTTCAAGTTCAAATGGATATTCAGAAATTGGTGGTGTTCTGCAACACAGTAAAATCTTCTGAAATTTCACCAAATAATGGTGATACACACCTTTAAACACAGCACTTGAGAGACAAAGGAATGTGAATTTGTTTGAGTTGGAGGACAGCCTGGTCCACACGGTGTTTCAGGACAGTCAATTTTATATAGAGAAACCCTGTCTGTGTGCTTGCTGACAGGAGCCTGACAATAGCTATCTCCTGAGAGGCCCTTCCAGAGTCTGACCAATACAGATGGAGATGCTTGCAGTCAAACATCAGACTGAGCACAGGGACACCAATGGAGGAGTTGAGAAAGAACTGAAATAGCTGAAGGGTTTTTTAACCTTATAGGAAGAATAACAATATCAACCAGCCAGACCCCTCAGATCTCCCAACCAAAAAGTACACATAGCTCCAGTTGAATATGTAGCAGAGGATGGCCTTATCTGACATCAATAGGAGGGCAGGCCCTCGATCCTATGAAAGCTTGATGCCCCAGCATAGAGGAATGCAAGGTCAATGAGGTGGAAGTGGGTGTGTATGTTGGAGAGCACCATCCTAGAAGCAGGGGAGGGCCAATGGGATAGGAGATTTTTGGAGAAGAAACTGGGAAGAGGGATGACATTTGAAAGATGAATAATAACTAATAATTAAAAACTCTGTCTAAAAATCCAAAATAAAAATAAACATTCTATAAAATTTCAAAATACTGGGGTTTACATGAGGATTCTATTACCAATAAATACTACTGAAAATATATTTAGCAAGTTTAATCATCTTTGAAAATACTCTTACATTTCTTTATTTTATGCATATGAATGTGAGCAATACATGTATTGTCATCAATTATGGAAAAGTGACATATTATGTTAAGTGTCTACTACAGCCTTATCATTCTAAAGGACATCATAACTGATGCCTAGATACAATA